>NC_092210.1:11153382-11205781 GCF_043381705.1 Parasteatoda tepidariorum
ATATATATATATATTAATATATATATATATATATATATATATATATATATATCAAATGAAATCACAAAATCACAAGAGTTCTTAAAAATATTCAATTTTTTATGATTTTTATACGAAATTAACTTCTGAGTAAATTTATTTCTAGTAACATTCTACACACCGTTGCAAGTTAAGAAAAGACAATTGCGGTATAGGATTTAAACAATCATCCACGACTTATAGTTCCATTTTATTTCAGTATCAAATTATACAAATATGCTTTCAAAGCAAAATAAAATCTCTTTAAAGTTAAACACGTCAGCCAGAAGTTTAATTCGTGCAATCTCTTACGATATATATCATAGATTTATTTTTAGAAAAAATTATAGTTTTGTAGTCTTACTGGAATTTTTGACTTGGCGACATAGTTCGATAAATAAGAAGAACATTCATTTTTGAAAAAAAAAAACTGTATGAGGTTGCAAGAGCATAGGATATGATTGGATGAAAGAAGAAAAAACAAACTGTATGAGGTTGCAAGAGCATAGGATATGATTGGATGAAGGAAGAAGAAACAAACTGTATGAGGTTGCAAGAGCATAAGATATGATTGGTTCACTAAAAATGACGCGTCTCATGTCATGAACTAATATAGAATAAATAATTTTTACTTTTGTTTCGCTGTAGGAGAAAATCGTCTGCAAGAAACAATACTTATTATACCTTGATCAGGTCGTCGTTTCAAGAGTTGGCAATAATGATATGCGTTTGCGCTGGGATCTTGGCTTCTATTTGACGTGCACTTAGATGCAAACAGGCTCTCTTCGAAAGGATAATGGTTTTTTTATAGCTATTCAACACTACTTAAATTATTACTTAAGATAAACTAACAAAATTATTCTAAATAAATACTTAACGCATAACTAATTCCTTAATACTTCTTAAATTTTTACTTAAGACAATCTTAACAAATGAATAATAACTGTGCTGGTGCATATAGATAGAGAAATACCCATGCTCATGGTACCACATAAGAGAAATATATGGAGAGATAAAATTGTTTCTGGTCTTTTCAAGATCCCTTTTTTTACTTCCTTGTTACTGTTTACTTCCGATAAACATTTTTTTAGGTTCATTCTTTTGAAAACATCGCCAAGCATTGGCTTTGTGATTAACATGATTTTTCGAAGCTCTTTCACCAAGTGAAATAGAAAGTCTACGTTTAAATGCCATACGCTTGAAGCAAAAAGCTATGATTTCTTAACTATATATTCTATCATGCCGTGATTGTCTTGGGCTTTAAAAAGAACAAATAACTTAAATATTTTTAAAATTATTAACCCTTTTTTTTAAAAAAATCGCCAATTTCAGAAGCATTTTTTCACCTAGATGAAAATTATCGAAAACAATGTCTTCATTTTATTTTTTGATCTCATTCAAATTCTTATAATCCCAGATAATGAAGCTTTGAAGTAAGTTTTTAAAAATTAAAAGAAAATTTAGCCACAATAATCTTTCATTTTCTCAAAACTGAAACTTTTTACCTTGTTGATGTTTTGCACCGTTTTAAAAGTTATTATAGGGTCGCTAGCTAAAGAAAGGCGAAACCTAACCTAATAGCTATGAGTAACTGTTACAAATTCCCAGCTATTACGAAAATAGCACACTATTCACAAAATATAAATACAGGATCGACAGAGCCTTCAAATAACTGCCCTAACCTGTTCCAAAGATAAAATAATTTATTTCAGAGATTTTTTTTGTTTGATTACAATGTTCATGATTTTCCGCAATGATCATACTAACTACATATTTTTTTCACGTCATTGTATTCATGTCAATAAAAAAGCAAAAAATTATACAAATTAAAAGTCGTTATCTGATATTTTATACAAGAGGTTGCAAAACTATTTAGAAATTTAACGAGGAACAGAAGGGAGTAACATTGCCGCAAGAAACATCAAAAAGTTCAAAAGAAATTGTTGGAAAAACTCCTACATTTCCCCAGGCAACAATACTGATTTTGATGTTCTTCCCTCCACTCCTACCTAACTCATTTTTAGTTACATCTGAATAGTTCTTTTTTTCTTTTCTTGCTTTGATATTTGTCTGCGAACTTTAATACGATAATATGTTTTTAAACACAATAAAAAACATTAGATACATCAATACAATGTTTGAGACTAAATACAATGTTTCTAAACATCATTAAATTTTCCAAAAGACACTAGAGAATATCACAAATGTCTTAAATTTTTCTAAATGTCACTAAATGTTTCAAAAAACATTAGAAAACAATACAAACGTCTTAAAACATAATAATTTTTTTTTAAAATTTTACTAAATAATCTCAGTGCTTTTAAATGTCATGAATTATTTCTGAAGCATATTCGGAAGCTATGCTTTGCTGTTGTAAAATTAAGGAATTCCATTGTGTTAAGAGGTGAGCTCAAAATTAAAGGGCAATGGAATTGATCATTGGTCTCCAAAAATGCTTCTTAGATCGACTGCATGACGATGATTTTAAAGTAATATAAAAATAACAGAAGTTGTGTTTTGAAGACAAAACTAAGAATTATTAAATCCAATATCATACTTTCTCATATTTCAACAAAAAAATCGATGTATGTAATGTAAAAAAGAAAGTATGTAAAAAAGAAATGAAATGTATGTAGAAAAGAAATGAAATGTATGTAAAAAAGAAATGTATGTATGTAAACAAGAAATGTATGTATGTAAACAAGAAATGAAAATGAGCTATGAGTGTTGCAAAATTACAAGCTTATGGAGTTGAACACTGGAAATTGAAAATGCTAGCAAAAGAGGAAAAATAGTTATTCATGTTTAAAAATTACAAGGTTACGGAATTGAACAAATTTGTTAGCTGAAAATGCTTTATGAATCAGCTGTATGACTAAAATTTTGAAGTAATATAAAAATAACAGAAGTTATGTTTCGAAAACAAAACTAAGAATCATTAAATCCGATATCATACTTTCTCATATCTCAACAAAAAAGTGGATAACATGTATATAAAAAGGAAAAAAAAACATGAACTATGAGTATTGCAAATTTACAAGCTTATGGAGTAAAAGATTTTCAACTGAAAAGGCTTTGTGGATTGGCTGTATGACGCTGGTTTTAAAGCAATTTAAAAATAACAGACGTTTTACTTTGAAAGCAAAACTAAGAGTTCTTACATCCGATACCATACTTTCCCATATTTTTAGAAAAAAGCCGATATTATGTCTGTAAAAAGAAACATTCTATGGGTGTTACAAAATTACAAGGCTCCTTAGTTGAACATTGGTAGCCGAAAATAATTAATGAATTGGTCTTATATCGATTGTTTTGATGTGACGCATAATTGAAAGAATAATAGAAGTTTCTTTTTGGAAAAAAAAAAACAGAAATACTAATTTGCACCGTTGAGGTACCTTTCACCCATTAAAAAATTACATTTTAAAAGCTTTTCAATTTTAAAATATTTAACTTCTTTTAACATCGTTATTTTTTGCTATTTTCAATATCATCATACAGAGAGCTATCTGGAGCTATAAATAACTCGAAACTCTTGAGTTTCGGACTCAAAAACGCATTGTTTCACAGTATAATGAAATCATCGAATAGAAACAACCTAATATATTTTTTTATAAATATATTTCACGCTATAAGAACATTTTTTAGTTATTTTTAAATTCCCAAATACCAACTGAAGAAAATCAACAATGCATAATATTTTCATGGCTAGAAAAATGAAAATTTTCCCAGGTTGTCCTCACTGCTTAAATTTCTTATGATTTCAAAAAAGAAATAAAGCGGTCATCAAAAACTTTACTCTTTTCATCAAAACTTTTCACATTCCGTTGCATTTCTATGATATTCTGGTGATTCGAAACATTCTTATCACGAGGTAAAATATAGTTTTTATTCTCGCTTCTCCCCTCCATATCTCTCTGCTAAAGTAAAACATACAGAGCACATACATCTATGATTGAAGATTTTGCTGTTTTTTTTCCTTCCTATCTTTCGAAGGGTAAGAAAGTTTTTGAGCAATATGTTTATTTTAGGGCAGACAGTATCTCTAGCTAAAGAAGAAGAAAAAATTCTCTGTCAATATGATTTTTCCTTTTTCATTTACAATTCGAATAGAAGATTCGTGACTTGCAATTTATTTGTGCAGTTTATTTTTTCTGTAAAACATTTTTTTGAACATTTATTCTTTCGATTTTTCAATGCGACTTGTCGCTTGTGTGACACTTGAAATATTAATATGCTTGTTTTGATAGTACGCAAAAAAAAGCAATTAACGACGCGAGAAATATGGTAAAACATTTCTCTTTTCGTTACAGATGTGCACAATAAATATATATTTGTACAAATTTCGCAGATGACCATACAGCTGACTTTAACGTTTAAAGAACAATTCAAAAATATATTTATTCATTTTCATATTTTTTTACAGTTGTGCTATATCAACGTTGAATAGATAGTTTGAAAATAGTTTTACATAATGATACAATGCACAAGAAAGAAATTTTGGTGAAATTATCGTACATTACAGTCATTTCTGATTAAAAAAACAGTAACACAATTCTAATTAATAAAACCAAAATATACGGTATTTAGACCATTAATTTCAAAATTGTTCCATTCATATGGCAACGGTATTCCGGAAATTCTTGTTTTTAAAATTATGGTTAGCATTACCACACATTTAGCAGAAAATGGAAAACTGAAAAGTAAATTTAACCGAACAAATGGTTTTCAAGTCATGCTCTAGGGCATCATGACAAAATAACTAGATTTCACAGCTTTACCTAATTGTCTCATACGTTATAAAACCATATTTTATGGTTAATTGTACTAAATTCATTATGAAAACCTCACAGGAAGAGTTACCGAATTTCTTTTTTTGGAGCTCCAACTGAACCAAAAATGCGGTAAATTTTAACATATTCTGGTGGTTTTGAACATACTATTTTTCTCAGTGTAAGACCTATGTTTCATAATTTTTGGAAAACATTACTTTATAGTTTGATATCATACTTATTGAAAGTACATTATTAAAATAAATTATCTAGTCTGTATTTGGTCAATATAAATACATTTGCACAATAAGCGTAATATTTTTGAGCAAAATAATTCTTGCAATTATTATTCTGTAAAATGGTACCGTACTCCAACTTGGAATTTAGCTTCAAGTGTTTTTACTTCTTTTTTGGAAGAAGAGGCAGTCTAACCTCAAGTTTCAGTTCAAAGTGTAAGCGATTAAAGCTCGAATGCTAGAGGGAATAGTTAAAAATAAGTCTTATTACTTTGCATCGCTAAACAATTGTCAAGCATTAAGTCCAGCATTAATTTGAAAGCTCACGCTTGAATATCTTTCAGAAATAATGCCATTTTTTATCAATACAAAGTTCAGATCAACCAAAATAAACATAAGAAGTCATTCTATAAGAGTGGAATATTCATATTAACCCCTTCCTTCTCGTTCCCGTGAAAATTACGGGATGAGGTTTCGCCCTCTATTTCTTGCTCCCGTGAAATTTCCGGGCTGGAGTGTTCAGTAATAACATGCCAATAAGAATAAAACTAATTCATTTCTTTTTCCCGGAAAACATTATGTTTCTCATTTTACTCACCAGATGGCAGTATAAGGTTAATTTTAAGGTAATTGTAGATAGTTAGTTTATTTTTAGGTAGATGTCGGCACTAATGAAATAAGTGTATTTGGCAAAATAGGCACTTTTATGACCGTTTTCTTGAAAATTAACCGATCGTTAAGGGGTTAAGAATGATAATTTTTTTTAATTACAGTGGTATTGAAAAAGGAAATTAGCTTTTACCTTCCTACCCTTATTTTGGTCGTTATAAATTTTGCATGGTTTAAAAGGACATTTCTGAAATCTTCGCTTGAATATGCTTTAAATGTTTCAGGCATGCTGGATGCCGAGCATGTTGGCATAATTTGGAAGCCTGCTTTCAAATTATGCCAACAGTTTTGCCATCTTCCAAAACACTTGCTGTTGAAAGAAAACATGTTTACATAGAGTTAGTATAGGAATATTATGCCTGTAATGTTGATCAATTGCAACAGGAATTACCTTGATTTCAAGAAACAGCAACAACAAAAATAATACTTTGTTCTTTACACATATGAATGTTTTGATAATAATTATTATACTACCTAACTATCAGACAGCAGAGCTATTTATAAATCGAAAAAAAATTCTCTTAAATGTCACAGAAAACATCACTTGATAAATATATCTCTAAGTATACACAGTTGAAAATGGATCATAAAGCATCATGATACGTCTACAAATATTATTAAATAAATTTATTTATTTTTCAAATTACTTATATAACTAAACAAACTGCCTTCTAATTTAAGTCATATATCATCATAAATGTTCTATTATTTAAGCGTCATTTTAAATTTAATTTGATTTATTGATTATTAGACAAGATATTAGTTTTTCTATTTAATTTTTGTATCATCTTTAATTAGATATGAGAATATAGACTTCTTTGTGACGTGAGTAAATTTGATTTTAGACTTTAATTTCCGGGGTATGTTATTTTAGATCTCCTAGTTGATACCGAAACTGATAATTAAAATTTGGGAAACTCGCAGAAAATGAGGGCATAATTGATGGGTTTATCAATGTGAGTTTAAACGAACACTGTAGTGAAAGATAATTAAAAAATGATGAATCATTTAGAAAATCGATCTCACGTATTTCATCATTTTTCTATGTTTACTTTAGTCAATTGGTTAGCATTCATAAATTATAGTTGATTAAACTATGATAAAAGCAAAACATTTTCTTAAATATTTGAATGCTTTAATCATAGTATTTTGTTTGGTGAAAGGCAGCTAGTTGTTTTAAAAAACTGATATTAATATTAAAAAGACTGAAATTAGTATATACCTATATTGCCCAAAAGCAGTCAAAATGACTGCATTGTTAAAGAATAACTAATGTGTAAAGAAATCTGCTTAAAATTAATTTTTAATATTTTTTACATTATTTACAGTTATAAAACAAGTTATTAGTAAATATTAACAATAAAATAATATATATGTTGTACAAAAAGTCACGAAATTCTAAAACATTTTGTCATTATATACATCATTGTTTTTCTAATTGAAATTAAAAGGCAGTCAAAATGACTTCTTTGGGAAATCTAGTGTTAAAGAAAATTTTTTATACAAATTTTTAAACTAGACCAAACATTTCATTTTGAAATGTAAAGAAAAAAACGTTAAAAATTGTATAAGATATGAGCAACTAAAACAGTTCTTTCACACTGCGTTTGTACGAAAAAAAAATTTTTTTTTCATAATTTTGTTGGGAATCATATTTGGTAACTTAAACAAAACTCCAAATTGAATAGCTTGAAAATTTAAAAAAAGTTTCTCGCAATTTTTGAATTGGTTTTTGTATATTTTAAGAGAAAGCTAAGAATGCTAAAGGGTTTGTGGGAAGCGGAGTTATCGACAATGCCAACCTTCATTTATCAAAAGGTACCCAAAGATTGAATCGAGTTTGCATATCTTATATACTAGTGAATTAATGTTTAATAATCGTAGTGGTAGTTACACAACAGGCTTTTGCGAATTTCATTTTGTACTATTTTCACAAATTTCATTTTGTACCACAAGATTTATTAAAAATGTCACTGGCATTATGAGAGATCATTTCCTGATCAAATTTGTTTTAATTGACATGTTTTGTTTCCTAAATGTTTTGTTTCCTAATTCCGCAACATTTTGTTAACTGGACTATGATTATAGGGTATTATCATTAGCTTGTAAATTTTGTTTAGTGTTACAAAGTTAATATTCTGGATAAATCATTAGCATTCAGAGCTTTCTTTGAAATGTCCAAAAACTCTTTTGAAAATCGCAAAAAACTTTTTTAAATTTGCAAGATATTAAAATCAGACTTTTTCTTAAGTTCGCACGCGCAGAATGAAAGGACTATTTTAAAAGTTCATACCTTGAACAATTTTTAACGATATTTTTTTCAAATTTCAAAATAACAGTTTTGCTTTGTTTGTTTTAGTTTAGTTGTTACATTTACTGTAAGAAGACTCTATGCAAAACATTTCTTATTGCAAAACATTTTTTACTTGCTCTCATTTTTCAGCAATTAATTTGTGGTTTTAAGCATCGTATAAATAAAACTGCCATTCGACTTTATTATCTAAACCATTTACCAGTTTATTGTATTATTTTAGATATAATTGTTTGGTAAGTTAAATAGCCAAACATTTTTATACGGGTGGGGCACTATAATTCTAAACATTCTTACACTTAAATATTAGTTCAATAAATGGAACCTATAAAATAAGAAATTCTTGATTCTGCAGTGGCTCAGAAGAAAGACCAATAAAATTCTTCATACTGAGACACTAGAACTGCGGTGGTTCAGAAGACAGAGCACTGACCTTCCAGAGAGGTAAGCCAGGTTCGAATCCTAACGTCGACTGGACGTACAAATTCTTTTCTCGGCTCGCGGGGACCCCTGTACTGATATAGTTCTGTTACAGAATTTTTTGTTGAAATAAGATAATTTGTTTTTTAAAATAACAGCACTTCAGAAAAATTTAATACTTCATATTCAATATTTACTTAATATTAACTATTTAAATAACAGTATTTTTCTGTGAAATATAGGTTTTAAATTGGCGGACCATCTGATAATTTTTTTCCACATTTCGAACATACTTTTTCACAGTGTACTATCGCATTAAATCTTACAGCACGTGTGAGTATTATGGTCTTTCTACTCAAGTAGAATAGTATTTTCTAGTTAAAAAGAAAATAAGAGAATGAAGACAGCTAAACTGTTCCACCATTTTCCTCTCTGATTTTAATACACTTCACATCAAAAATAAATTCAGGAACGATGAAAGCTTATTTGTGTTACAATTTCTTCTTAAATATAAAGTATTTTCCATCAAGATTAAATTCTAAAATTGGAAGTACATTTTTATTTCTTCAGCATCTCAACTGGAATATATTTAAATTCATTCATCAAATAGGCTTTATGCCTGATAACAGAAGTGTAGTGCCAGCAACTATTGCCAGCCTATCTTAACAATTTAATCTGTTTTCAAACTTCAAAAAGTTAGTTAAATTAATAGTTTGAGACAGGTTGATACCAGACTTTAATTTCCGGAGTCCGATTTATCCTATACTTACTTGAGCCGATAATTTTAGTGACAGATTGATAGATTGGAAAATATATGTTAGAAATATAGAGAATTCCTTGGAGGATTTTTAATAAAAAAACAAAAACAAATATTTTGAACTAACGATCGATTTTTCTTGTTTTGCTCGTAAGAGAATAAAATAAATTTTATTAACGTGGTAGCTATTTTTAACAGATTCTGAAAAAAGCTGTTTTTTTCTTTTCCATAACCCTTTAACGCAGACGGGATACCGGTGTCCCTCTTTTATATATTTTTGCTGACACTGCAATTGCAAACCAAACTATATATATTTTACTTTAATTATAAGAAACAGTCTAATACGTAATGAAACAATCTATTAGATTACAGGAATTACATTTGCACTGAAATATAAAATCAAAAAGAGTAGCTTGATTTTATTTTTGATTCATATTTAAAAAAATTATTAATAATTGATTTTTCAAATAAACGAAATTTCAATAATAAATAATTATTTTCTTAGATCGAAATAACTTCAAATTCAAAAAATTTGAAGTTCGAAGCTCGTTTTGTAGGGATCCGTGTTTGGAAGATTTTAACTTTAACGCTGGAAAAGAAACCGATGTTTCATGCTGTATTTCATAACCATAAATTATTAAAATGCTGATTATAATACTTTTCACTTACTTTGAAATAAATTAATACGAAATAATAAAATGATTATGAAAAATATGTTTTATAAAAATTAATCGTCATTAAGAATGAAATGGCTTTTTAGGTGCCTGTCAAGTAATTTAAAAAGTTTTATGATTAAATTAGTTGAGTTTTCAAAGCACACAGTTACGCAGAAAAAGAAACCGATGTCTCATGCTGTATTTCACAACCATAAATTTTTAAAATGTGAAATATAATATTTTTTTACTTATTTTGACCTAAATTAATCCAAAATAATAAAAAAAAAATACGAAGAATATTTTTAGTAAAAATTCTGCGTCATCAAGTATGATTATGAAATGGATTTTTAGGTGCATGTTAAGTGATTTAAAAAGTTTTACAATTAAATTAGTTGTGGTATTAATATGTCTCAAAATTTAATGTTTCTCACATAAATACAAACAGATTATAGTAATGAAAACCCAGTAAAAAATACTATTATATTCGGGAATTTCTAACTGATAAAATATAAAATTCAAGAACTGCACTATTCCTGGTCAGCTAATTTGTTACATGAAAAAATAATGTGTGCAAGAAAAATGGTATATTTCATAATTTAACGAAATGAAAAATAATTTTTTACGTGGTATCTTGAAGATATGTTAAGAGAGAAATTGGAATTGAAATTTATGTTCAAAGAGCTAAAAAAGTAATAGTGATGGCCTAAGTCTCAAAACAAAACTATAAAGAAATAAATCAAATATGTACATTTTGAAAGTTTCTAATTAGTTTTTAAAGAAGGAAAAAAAGTGGAATACTGAAACGAAACATTTCGTCGCAAAAAAATTTTAATTATCGAGATACAATTTATATGTCATTGCTTGTATTAGAAACTGGTCTAAAGCAATAAAAACTTAAATTGTAATCCAGTACAAAGCTTAATTTGAAATTTATGCACACTAGCTTGTCAGAAAAAAAGAATTTCGATTATCGTTCCTTTTTTTCAGTCAGAGATTGTGCTTGTACCAGTAAGGAACGTTTGGAACTTGTAGTGCCATTGTACGCCGCTCTTTAGTAAAAATGTTAGCTCATTACCTAGTCGAGCATTTTACTGGCAATAAAGCGAAAGTATAATTTTTTTCGTAGGGATCACAAAAGAATTAAATTTTAAATTACCATCGAGCACAGAAGTGTAGATGAAACGTGTGCCCTCTAGCTAATCAGAAAGTGGTCGGAAATGGGATAGTAGGAGAAGCTTTTATGATGCACAGGCAGGCACAAAAGAATAAAAAAATCGAAGTGAACTTTTTTTTCTGTATCGAATAAATAAGTACAATACTTAATAGTTTGAAACCCAACTTTCATGATCAATTTTTAATTCGCTGTTATTAATCAATACAGATATTTCAATTTCTCTTATCCAGCATGCTCTTTACACTTAATATAATCATATACGCAATAAACTAATTGTTACTTTTCATTTTGTTGTAACTCCCTCCCATATAAAGTAGTTTTTGCATTTTTTCTCTGAAGTAATCGAATTAAATCAAAACGTTCCACTAATGCAAACAAGAGGTCGGAAATATAGGTTCTATTTTCGCAATGCCAATAAAACGATAAGAATAAGACAAGCCAATATTGGAATACTGTCTTTCTTAACGACAGCCAATAGCTTTCAAAAAATTTACCATTTCCAATAACTGCTGGTAGCTTAGTCATCTCCAAGTAGTATAAATCTCCATAAACTGCCCTTTTTTTATTAAAGGAAAATACTCCTTTTTTTTCATTGACATAAAAATGTTTTTGAAACATTAAGTTGACTGTTTCTGTGAAGGAAGAGGAAAAGAAATCTCTTAGGCTTTAAGTTTTGTCGGTAAAAAAGCTATAACAGGAATCGATTGGGTATGATTCGAACTCCAATAACATGCTTTTAGAATAACAACTTCAAATTTTTGTCGAACATGAATTGGAAATTTTGTAGATCGAGAAAATTTAGTGTTTTTGTTTTCGAAACATAGTGTTATATATGCGAAATCTATATTCCAAAAAATCTTTTTCTGCCCGAACCAATAAAAAGCATAAAGCATCAATTTATAGCTCGATTTTTGAAACAAGGGAAAACAGTAAATTTTTTTTTGCTAACTTTTGCATACTGAAAATAATGGGGCTGTAGTGGTTCAGGGGATAGAGCGCTCGCCTCCCAATGAGGTAACTCGGATTTGAATCTCAGGGATATGGATTCCCCACCCAGCTCACACCAACTACAGTGTTAATGTTAAAAATATCCTCGGTGGCAGACAGATCATGAGTGAGAGTCTCCTTGCCGTCAGGCTAACCGTAGGAGGATTTCGGGGTCTTTCCTCTCCGAGGAACGTAAATGTGGATTTCATCGAAAAGTCCTCCGCGAAGGCAAATTTTTTCCAATACTTGATCCAAGAGTTCGTTTGTCCTTTGAATTGGGTTTTAAATTACAAGGCTGCGGAGTTGCACGTTGGCAGTCGTAAACTCAAAATTGAGTCTGCTTTTAAACGCTGGTTACTAAATAAAATAAAAGATTGAAATTCTTAATGTTAATAAATGTTTAGGGGTAAGTTTATGTAAAACATTATTGTGTTTAAATAGCAAGTTCGCACTTTATTTTACACTAATCCCTCAACAAAAAAATTTTTTTCTAAATTTCTGGTCTTTATAATTTTGAATATTCTACAGTGAGTGAGTTAATGTGTAACTAACGTAAGCGCATCCTTACATCAAGATTTTATATGCAATAAATTTCATCTGTGTTTAATTCAAATCTTTCCACATTGGGTGAGTAGATGTGAAACAGCAAACGCAGCCATTCGTCAAGATTCAATTTACTCTAAATTGATAGTCTGTATAATTTAAATCTTTTCTTATAGAGTGTGTAAACCTCAGAGGATGAGTACACTCTGAGTAGGTCAGTAAATATACAATATAGCAAACTTACATCAAGATTTATTTGGCACTAAATTAGTAAACGCATTCTTGCGTCAAGATTTAATTTACAATAAATTCCTTCTCTTTCTAATCTTTCCGCAATGAGTCAGTAAATGTGTAGCAGTATGCGAATCCTTATCCGTTTTGCTTTAAATACGTTGTCTGCTTAAATCAAATCTTTCTACACTGCGTGAGTAAATGTGTGACAGCAAAAGTAGCCTTAAGTCTAGATTTAGTTTTTCTCTAATTTCATGGTCTGCAATATCTAAATCTTTCCGTATTGTGTGGGTGAACTCTACAGGAGGAGTACACCCAGAGTATGTGAGTACATATGTTGTACAATATGCGCATCCTTACATCAAGATTCATTTGCCAATAAATTAATGGTTAGTGTATATAAACTTATACCGCCGAGGATGAATAAATGTGTAGCAGTAAACGTATCATTGCATCAAGATTCATTTTGCACTTATATTCTATATGTCGCAATAATATTTTCGCAATAGGTCAGTAATCGGTGAATATTAAGTAGACTTTTTGTCCGTTCAATAATAATTATTATTAAGTTCACTATAAATACTAATTATTATTAATAATAATTATTTTGGTTTCATGCAAGATTTTTAAATTTTACTTGTCGTGTAAAAAATGTTAAACATCACTGCTGAACACCAATAATGAGTGATAAACCAATGTTGAACCAATGTTGATATCCATTGTTCTAAATTCTTTGTTCACATTTATAGCAAATATATGTGTAAAACTTTTAACTAAAGAAAAATATCTTACAGTGATTCCGAGAACCGAATAATATATCTGTTATATTGCTGTACCTGATTACTTTAGGGACCAATGTGGTCCCTGTTTTCATTCTAAGCAAAAGTTTCTATATTTTCGCTCTTATGAAGCTAAATCCTAAATAAGAACTTAAATAGGATCATATTATGAAAAATCAGGAAGTTGCACTTTTTCAGAAAAATATTTTTTGAATAACTGAACAACAAAAAGAGAAAAAAGCGGCACAAACAACTTCGTCTTTCCAGTAGTAAATCATGGTTATTTTGTATTAAAGTGCATCATCTTATCATTTATAGAATTATTTAATTATTACTATTTTATCAGTTATTTCACAAGCATTTAGTTCAAAATTATTGCATTTTCGGTGCAAATTATATCCAATTATTGATAATCATTGTAATTTCTTTGCGGGCATTCAAATTACATATTCATAAAAATCTTCAAAATATCATGTAAAAAAGAAATTAGAATGATAATGCAGCTAACTTTGCATTTAGTGGAAGATTGTTAGAAATGAATTTCATAATTCAATTTTAAAATCCAATACATAAATATTCAAAACAATATAATAAGTAATAAAAAAAACATAAAGTAATTATTTTTCGATTAACTGAACAGAAAAAAAACGAAAAGAGCGGCACAAACCACTCCGTCTTTCCAGTAATAAAACAAGATTTTTCTTTACGGAAGTAAATTATTTTATCATTTGCACAATTAATTTCTTCGTATTATTTTTATCAGTTATTTCAGAAGCATTTAGTTTAAAATTATTGCTGTTTTAATTTTCGGTGCAAATTATATCCAATCATGGATAATCACTGTGATTTCTTTGCAGGCATTCGAATCATATTTTTATAAACATCTTAAAAATATCCTCTAAAAAAGACATTACATTGATAAATAAGCTAATTTTGCTTTGCTTATCGATCTTGGAAAATGTCTAGAAATAAATTTTACTAAAGATTTAAAACTCGAATACTTAAAAAATCAAAATAATATAGTACTCTGTAATTTACTCAATAGATCAGGATCGGCTGGTTAATTTTCCGAGGGGCATAAAGGTCATTAACTCTATGGTTATAATACATAAATAATCAAAATAATAAAGTTTATTTAAAATAATATTTACGATACTCTCAAATTTACTCAATAGATCAGGATCGGTTGGTTAATTTTCCGATGGGCATAAAGATCATTAACTCTATGGTTATAACACATAAATAATCAAAATAATAAAGTTTATTTAAAATATTATTTAAGATACTCTCAAATTTACTCAATAGATCACGATCAATTGGTTAATTTTCCGAGGGGCATGAATATCATTAAAACTATGGTTGTAATACATAAATAATCAAAATAATAAAGTTTATTTAAAATAATATTTAAGATACTCTCAAATTTACTCAATAGATCAGGATCGGTTGGTTAATTTTCCGATGGGCATAAAGGTCATTAAATCTATGGCTATATAAATCTTATCAATATGTAGTCAGAAATAAAAACCTTATCTAACTATTTAAAGGAAAAATAATCCATGCTCAATATAGCTATTTTTAATGGTATACTCCCAGGCAATTACTAACTTCCGCCAATTTTAATGACCCGTAAATTTGAATGTGAATCATTCAACTTCGGAGGGAGGGTATAGTAATTACACTATTGATTTCAACTAATCTGTGTTTAATACTCAGTAAAGTGTCATATACAGAACAAGGTATATAACTCAATGTTTAGGTATCACTTTCTAGTCTTGTAATAATAATGCATAGCTAGAGTTATGGTGCTTAGATTGCTTTGATGCATTATTAAATTAGATAACATTGTTTCACGAAGTATATTGCTATTATATTTTGACTCTACTATTGAATTCATTATATTGAAGCATTGCAGGTTAAAATAAGGACATAGTTTGGTAGTTTTTTATAATTAATTTTCCGGAAAATTAATATGATATTAAAAAAATTAGTACTTAGAGTGTCGCATCATAATACAGAGATTAGCCGCATTTTCCTTACACATTACATTTGTACAACTAACTGCTTACATAGAAATCATAACGTTTTGCTCTAAAATGTAGAAATTGAAAGATGTGACTTATCAAATATTCCAAGCCTTTCTAATAAAGATCTACTTTCCTGTGCTTTCAGTGGATCATTTTCTTTAAAAAAAACTACCGGGGTTTTATATTTTAAATTCCAACAAAATTTTGCTGTTTGAATTTAGCCATCAGGTTGGAAAGTTAAAAAAAATCATATTTTTAAAATTCGATTTCTCAAAAACTTTTTTGTATTTTGCCATCTAAACATGTATTTTTTAAAATAATATGAAAAATAGTATACCTTATAATTCGAATTCTTACATAGATATACTTTACAAACAAAAATCAAAAACTATTATTATATAAAGTAACCAAAAATATATAATTAAAGCTATTTTTTGCAAAGAACTATAGTTAGAGAAGGAAATTTTATAATTATGAGCAAATATTTTTCAATTCGCTTTAAAAAAATCTTATTATATGGTGAAATACGCAAAAGCATAATTGGCATTAAGAGGTCCAAATTTTAAACCCCTCGCGTAACAAAACTATTGAGACTATATTTCTCAGATTGCGGCTATCCCTTAAATATTGAGGGTAAAAAAAAATTACAAATTCATCGGTAAAAAAGGTATGTTTAATCAGAAAAAGAATGCTTTTTATTGATTTTGCAACTTAAAATACCGCCTGCTATAATTAATTAGCATATTTGAGATCACTCATTTAAACCATAAATATTGAGTCTTAGAACCTGATGATCCCACCGTTTTAGATCAAAAGTTATTCAGGGAAGTCCGTTTATATTTTTCGCACTGTACATCATTTTATTAAAAAAAAATCTTACAGTATAGAAAAAATTAGCGATTCAGGTATAGATAAGAAAGTAAAACCAAGCGGTAGAGTTTCTTTCAAACATTTTAGGAGAAAAAAGCAAAGAAAATCGAACCTAAACGATAAGATGACACGTAAAAAATGTAAATGTAAAAAAGAAATACTCAAAATCAACATATTTAAAGAGTTCCCCATCGTAATGAATCAAAGAATCAAAATAGTATGCCTGGTTGGAATTCTCGCCAAAAGAAATGCGCTCATATTTCACATCCCACCAAGGAAAAAATAAACTCCTTGGATAACTTTTCCCACCATTCGCCCACATATCGTGGTTAAATAATACCTATCTTGTAAGAAATTTTTGATGA
Source organism: Parasteatoda tepidariorum (assembly GCF_043381705.1). NCBI lineage: Eukaryota > Metazoa > Arthropoda > Arachnida > Araneae > Theridiidae > Parasteatoda > Parasteatoda tepidariorum. The sequence continues at coordinate 11,170,198 of NC_092210.1, forward strand.
AAGTTATACCTACAACTTGAAATGTTGTTGAAATCCCAGTTTCCTAAAGATTTTTTAGTAGTTCAATACTGTTTTACCATCAATAGATACTGCATATTTACTAATTTTCTAATATCATTGAACTATTATATCTATGTTTTATTCTAAAAATCTCAAAAAACTACTAATTAAATATTTTACTCAGTAGTAGCATTTAAATCAGAAATCATTTTTCTCCAGAGTGTATACTGAGTTTTATTATCTAGTATCGCCAGATGTCTAAACGAAATGAAAGAATAAATCTGATTTGTATCCTGTTATATTGAATTCAAATAATTCTTAAATTTTTCATACGTTCCCATAAATCTCCTTTTGATATTAGTGATGGAATAAAATTTCTGAGATTACTCTAATATTATCTTTCTTTTACAAAAGCACATTGAAATATTATTTTCTTGGATAAATCGGAACACCCGCATACATTTTATGAAATCAATGCACCTTACACTAACACAATAAAACAATATATATCGAAAGGGAAAAGAATGAAACTAAAAGCAGAAAATTATTGGAATAAGAAAATTTCCATTAATATACATTTTGACTGACCTGGAAATAAATCATATGCTTTAGTTTAGGATAGATTAAAATAAAATAAAATTATATAAATACTGTTTTAATCAAGCACAAGCTTTTCATGTGATTGTTAAAACTTCAATTGAACAAAAAAAAATGACGATGCGTGCTTAATAAAATTAATTCGGATGCATTTATCAGAATATTTACTATACAAAATAAATTTTCATTTTTTTAATAAAAAATTTATTATTTTATTGATTATTATTTTTACTGAAATATTTGTAGCAAAAAGCTTTATTCAAATTTAAATAAAAATCTGAAAAAAAACTAGTTTTAGTAAAGCAAAAATAAATCATTTGGAGATGTTATAAAGGGTTTTCATTTGGGAGAAATATAAAACCGAATATGCTTTATAAGTTTTATTTCTTCTTAATAATTCCAACAATTACATATTTAATACCATCTTGATAGGTAGTGCGTATTTCTTAGATAACCTATTATGAAATGTGAATTTTCAAGAATTGAAATATTTATATATTAAATTAGTTTAAATGAAAGCCATGACAGTATATCACAGACCAGTTAAGGTTCGATGAATTTGCATCTAACGTCATGATAGTAGTTTTATAGTCAGCATTGCACTCAAACCGAAGTTTCCTCTCTGAGAAATTCCTATTCATAGATGTAATGCTGGTTGTTTCAAACTATCGCTGAGAATCAAACCTCAGTCCTTAGCTTAACTGCAACATTATATTATTTCCTGGCAGAGGTCGTTATAGTGGGAATGAGTAAGCATATGTTCTTATAGTGCAAATCTGCTATAAGCAGATGTGCTTGTAGTGCAAATATATTCTAAGCAGATGAGTTTAAAGTGCAAATCTGCTATAAGTAGATGTGCTTTTAGTTCATATGTGCTATAAGGAATGTTTATAGTGCTATTAGCAAATGCGTTTTTATTGCTTAAACCAAATTATTGTTGAGCAATATTAATTCACCAAACTACAGGATACCATTAAAATAAAAAGGCAAAGGGCAATAAAGTGAAGCGAAGAAATTGGCAAGGACTTATTTTTGTAATGCAATTGAGATTAAAATAAAATTAATTTCAAGTTTACATGTCACGTACCAGGAGCACAAATCTACTTTTCCTCTTTGATAACAAACTTACTTTTCCTCTTTGAAGTCGATATTCATCGATCTAATGCTGTGTTCTCTTCAAGTCATCACTGAGGATCGAACCCATAGTTACTGAGCTTAAATGCAACATCAATATGTTATTTTCTAGCAGATGTGCTCACAGTGTAAATGTGCTTATAATATAAGTAGGCGTGTTTATAGTGCAAATCTTTTGTAAACAGATGTGTTTATAGTGCAAATCTGCTGTAAGCAGATGTGTTTATAGTGCAAGCGTGTTATAAGCAGATTTGTTTGTAGTGTAAATGTGCATAAGATTTGTTTATAGTGTTAGAAGCAAACGTGTTAATAGTGCTTTAATGGTATGAATTTTGAGCAATATTAATTTTACAAACTTCGGAAGACAATTAAAACGAAAAGGAAAAGAATAAAGTGAAACAAAGGAATCGTCAAGAATTAATTTTAGCAGTGTCACAGAGATGCCTACTTGCTCCGGACAGCAGATTAATATTTTCGAGCGGTATTCTTTTAATGTATGATTCTTTGTGTAGTATATAAGATCTTTACTCACCACTGCTTCTAAATAATTCAAAAACTTATTTGATATGCCTCTTTACAGCATTCTATCCGTGTCCTTAAGGCTTTAAAAAGTTAAGAAAATTAACCCAAAATCTGCACATTGTAGTTTGTAGTTCTCTACCAGTTTTTAAAATATTTTGTCTTATCCGGAGCAGTAGGCATCTCTGGTGTCATCAGCTGAGGTTTTTTTTGTTACTTTTAGATTATTTTAGTAGCCAAAGTCAACAATATTTGTCTGGTTGTGTTGAACTGAATGCATAATTATTAATTTTACATACGTATTATTTAATTCATAATGCACTAACGACCACTTTCTGTAGTATTTTTATACTGACAGGTGAATTAGATCCACTCTGCCTTTTTGGTATGTTTTTTTCTTCTCATAAATATTAGTTTGCAGTTTCTAATATACAATGCATTGTATGCATATTTTTTTTACTTCATTCATAATAAGTGTTCCAAAATTACATTAACCATTGATATAATTAAAACCTAAGTTTTTTGAGCACTATTTTCAAAGAAAGAAATTAACTGAGGTAATATTTCTATTAGTCTATTTAATGGATTATCTTTAAAAAGCACATTTTTACCCCCATGTTCTTATAATAAAATTACTGAAAAATAAATGTTTGGAAGTATGTTCGTAATTAACTCGAGAACGAGGGTAACGATTTGGATCGTTTTTTTTCCTTCTGCAATTGGTTTATAATAGTATTTATTTCAGAGGTTTATAACAGTATTTTATATTTTCCTAGAATTACTTTTCCCGGTGTCTGTAGTTCAAGTATAATATCGAAAAGGCGAAAATACGAAATTCCATTTATGAAGAAAAATTAAGGCGTAAAAATATTGAAGAAAAAAATTAAAACTTGAACATAAATTGAAACATGAGCTGTCATGGGAACAGCTTTTGTATTTGTATAAAATTCTTAAAAAAAGAAAGAAAAGGCGAGACCACTTCAAAAAATTAAATATCATTAAAGCTCTCTTTACTCATAGTTAAAGTGCAGAAGTAAAATATTCTAGAAACAAATAAGCAGGCTATTGAAAATTGATGAAATGTTATATAACACCGTCAGTGGTAATGTTAAACATAATTGTATCCATTCTCATTCCTCCAAACTGCCAGGTGTTTAAATTTATTAAATTCTCATATTAACATGCTTAATTCAGAGGATGAACAAATAGTTGTGATGTAATAAATATTTTATTAATAGTATAATACTATTTTAATAGCAATTATCAATAAAAATAAATAATTTTTATCAGTTAATTATTTGTTCTTTTCGGATCTTATATTTTAAATTCTCAAACATTATATTATTACCTTTTTAAAAGAAAATATCATAAACTTTATGAAAATATATCAGTTACTTATCGGATACTTGTACCAAAAAGACAAGTTCGACGACAAGTGATTTACACAGTTCACTAGTCACTGGGAATACACATAGGTTAAGCGAATATGGCAATTGCGAATATTATACATTAAGAATATTATATATTATTACCTTGTAAATGAAAATGTCATAAACTTTATGGAAAGATATCAGTTACTTATTGGATATATGTACCAAAAAAGACAAGTTCGACAACAAGAGATTTACACAGTTCACCAGTCGCCGAGAATACACATAGGTTAATCGAATATGGAAATAGCGAATATTATATAATACTACCTTTGTAAATAAAAATATCATAAACTTCATGAAAAGATATTAGCTACTTATCGGATATCTGTGCCAAGAAGACAAGTTCGACAACAAGTGATTTACAAAGTTCACCCGTCACCGAGAATACACATAGGTTAATCGAATACCGCAATCGCGAATATTATACATTGCGATAATTATTGAATACAATATTATTACGAATATCGCTCCATTTTATTGGGGAAATAAAAATATTGATACCGATGTCGAACTAATTTTAATCAGCAAAATATCGTGATTTACACTTGATAATGCATTGCGATAATAAAATTTATACTCATTAGTTATTAATGTTGTGTGGGTAACAACTCGAAAAAGCAGCTATTAAAGCATGGACTTTGTAACATATAATAAGAAGATGAGAGTTTGGGTGACAACAGCAGATAAATGCCCCAAATGTGCATACATTGCATACTTGAGTACTCACATTTACGTTTTTGTTAGCAAAATTTCTCCCATATGTTTAAAAAAGTTAAGTAAAACTGGTTGTCAAGCTGAAGTATATTTTAATTGCCAATTAAATGTTGTAAATAAATGTTAAGATTGATTTCAGCTTTTTAACGTGAGTAAATGCTCATTTACTTAGTTACGCTGTTTTTCAGTTCTTGAATTATCTTTACAAACGAAATACAACCTGCTTTGATCAGTCTGCGTAGGAGCCGAGGGTACACGGTATCGGTCCTCGTTAAACTGTTCTACCGTAAAGTGCTCGACTTCGCTAGCAGGTTGTCGGGCTACCAAAGCAAGGGAGCCATTCCCTCTACAGAAGATCAAAATTGGGATGGCATTTGTTCAGATCATTCTCATGGAAGGTTCCCAGGCCGCCGCCAAGAACCCATTTTGCAGCTCTAGTGCGACGAAAAAAAAATTACCTACCAACCATTTACAAAAAATAAAATGAACTCAGATAAAATCTACTGTTACAATTAATTTTATCTTATAATGACACTTTTAAACATTCATTCTCTAATAATAATAATAATAATAATAATAATAATAACCTATGTCCCGAATAAAACAGGACAAATAATTTAAGCTTTCTAAGCCGCTCTCATTGGGAATCTTTGCCTTTAAAAATTCGAAGCTGGTACAAATTAAAATTCCGTTTTATACACTTTATACGTTCTCTTTCCAAAGGAAACACTAACACAATTATATCTTTACAATTCAATACTGCTTAATACCTTTCAAACACACTTTTACACCTACATGTTTTAATGAAATAACTATGACACCAAAAGACAGAAAAATTCGAAACTTTCTCTGGCTTTTCACCTTTTTTTTTCTTTTGGCGAGGAAAAGAAATATCAAGAAGGGCATTAAAATGCAATTTATTATGTAGTCAGCATATGATTCACCTTATAATCTCATTTTAAAAGAAATAGAAGCAAAGTTTCGCCTTGTGGATATTTTCTCCTTCTTTTCGCTCATTGTATTTTTCATGACTGTCACATACGAACTTCAAGAGATGTATTCTGGAGAAGAAAAAAAAAACTTTTAAAATACTTTTACACGGAGAAAATTTAAAAGAAAAGCTGACTTTTAAATGAAAGTAACATTTCTTTTTCAGTAAAATCTTTTATTTCTGTTTTAAAAATAGGATTTGCTTTTACCCTTGTTTTGTTTGTCGTTTTATCAGTTTGTGAAATTTGAATGTCATTTTGTAATTTAATTTTGGAATTTCTTGTCATTTAATTTGGCTGCTTTTTTGTGGAACAAACCAATTCCTTTCTTTTGTGCTAAAGTTTTATTTAGAGAAAGGCATTTTGTAACCAATTTTCTCAAATTTAACATTTTCGTGCATTTTTAGTTGCAAAAAAAAGCGACAAAAATAATAAAAATTAAGGTATTATGTATAGTAAAAGAAATTTTGTGAAGTAAATTAAAAAGAACTATCAATTTGCTGATCAGCATTGATAACGATTTAAATAATCTTATTTTGTTTCGATTAATTTTGTTAAAGTAATTGTCTGTTTTTTAAGATCCAATGACCAACATATTAAACAACATTTGGTGTAATTAAAAATATATTTTATGACTTTTTTTTCTCTTTGTATAGCTTTACAAGGCCACTGTTTATGTAAAAATTTATTAGATTTTATCTTTTTTAGGTTGAAACGTTTTATTAGAATTAAAAATAATGAGAAACGAAGGAAATACTGGAATATATTTGAATCTTGAGGATTTTTTTTTTCATGACATAATATCAGGAAATAATCTATGAACGTAAAAAGTGCTAAAATTAAAATTTATTATTTCCTTACCTAATAATTAAAAAAATTAATTAAGCTCAATTAATTAATTTATAGCGATTTTTTTTCATTGCATTAATAAACTTAGTTTTCTCTAGGCTACATATGTCTAAAATAAAACATTCGTTACAATAAACATTTGATTAAGAAAAAAAAGTTTTACTAGCAATTCCTCGTGTTTTTTTAATACAAAGCATTTAGTAATTCCATTATCTAATACAAAATCATGGATTCCTATCTCATTTCAGTAAAACGTTGGTAAGTTTTGAAATCTGGATAAAGCTAGAAATGCAAGTTTATGAAAATGACCAAAGCACGAAAAAAATATTAACAATAATGGACACGGCTAGAAATGCGTGTTTATTAAAATAAACAAAGCTTGAAATACGTATTTACGAAAATAGACAAAGCTTGAAATACCTGTTCATGAAAATGAATAAGGCTCGAATTGCGTGTTTACGAAAATGGACACAGCTTAAAATGCATGTTTACGAAAATGCACAAAGTTAGAGATACGTCTTTTAAGTTCTCGACCTAAATTTAACAACTGAGAGAAAATCTATACGCTATTTTTCTTTATTCGTTTAAACACTAATTATTACGGGAAAAATCCTGGACTTAAGAGGGGTAGGTTTATATTACAAATGAAACTTTCAGACAATAGTTTCGTATTCAGAACTCTAAAAAATAAAATGAGTTTTAAAACTCTAAATTCCTATAAAGTAAATTTATAATCCCTATTGTAAATTTTTAGTACCCATGGCAAGCTTGAAAAAAAAAACAGTTTACTTTTAAAGCCTTTTTAGAAAAATTAAATTAGTAAAATGCATTAAGTGATTTATGCAAATGGAAATATTGCTATACAGATTTCTTTGGATTCATTAGTTAATTCTAAAAAAGAAGAACAGTAGGGGAGAGTGGGGTCAATTGTAACAGGGTACGATTGTAACAGAGCAAAAATTTCGAGTGTCGGGTTCTAGATTTGGTTCCTAGGTGGCGCACAAGGTGCATTTAGCAAATCTACATGTACACCCCTGATGGCAGCCATTTTTATGCACTTTTGAAAGAGTTACATCACAAAAGATATTTTCACGCCACGCAAGTACTTTTTTTGGTATTAGAATACTATATTGTAACAAAGTAATTTTGTTTAAACAAATAAAAATTAGTAACCGAATGTGTAAGTGGACACCTTAATTAACATTTCAATAAAAAAAAGATTAGTTTTGCTTATTAACTAGCATTGTTTTTAACAAATGAAGCTGAAATGGCGTCTTGGGGACAATTGTAACAATAAGTAAAGGGACGATTGTAACAGTTGAAAATAAATAATCTTATGTTTACAAACCATTACTTAACTCTTTAAGAACCACCAATAGTTTCCTATAGCATTTATATTATGTTGCTTGTGCATTATTTTATTTGTCACCTTTCACAGCATAAATTAAAATTTTTAACCCCTTAAAGTTAAAAGTTTAACCCTTTAGGTCTCTGCTCATTATTATTTTTACTCCTAAAATATCACTACTATTTTGATCAATAAAAAAATATATCACAACTATGATAATATGTATAATTAACTATGTTTTAGTTGAATTTATGAACTGTTACAATTGACCCCGTAAGTGGGGACAATTGTAACAAGTGCAACGACTGTCAAAAATTGTTAATAACTAATTTAATAATATTTAAAATCAGGTATTTATTTTTCTTCTAGTAGAGGATAGTCTACTTTACACGTCTGTCAATAAATACTAATAATATATTGGATTTTTTGCTAGTTAAAAATAGTTAAGTAAAAAATGTTACAATTGACCCCACTCTCCCCTACTCATTAAAGAAGTTTGAAAAACGGAATCAAATGTCATGTCCATTTTCGTAAACACGCATTTCGAGCTTTGCCCATTTTCCCTAGCACATATTTCAATGTGTGTCCTTTTTTAACACGCATCTGAGCTGTGTCCAGATTCAAAAACTACCGATGAACTGTTGTGTATAAGGGGGCCTAACTAAACTTGTTTTTCAGTTTGCGTTCATTTTGCACAGTATAAAAAGCATGTCATCCTCTTAAATTTACCAACCAAGGGATAGAAACACCACTTTATTTGTAATGATTTGAATAAATCTCTGATCTACTTTTTTTCGAAATTTTTCCTCTAATCTGTAGTTCAAAATATTTTTCCAGTTATGCATTATCAATTTTGAAGCATCAGAAAAGTAGTAATCGCTGTTAAAATGCAATTAGAAAATTTTAAGACGCCTAACAAATATCATATTTTAAACATTTTTCTTACAAACAATAGAATTTGGTAAATTCAATTGTTTGCTCGAAAGCATTATTGTTTGCGCGAAATCATTTAGGTTTTGTAAAAACCTAAATAATTTGCAGAAATTCACGCTCCGATAAATTTGTAATAAAATTATCAATAAGGTATTTTTTGATTAAAAAAATGCTCTCTTTTCAAAAACATACAAATTCGAAATTTCAGTTGACATGTTACAAAAGCTCTAAAACAGGCTCCCCTTTTCAAATTTTTCCAGACGTGAGTGAGAAAAAAACAAAAGTTATTTTAAATATATAACGTGAAATTGCCAACAAAAATTACTAAAAGAAAAGTAAGAAATAGAACTTGAAATTCCACAACCGAGAAAGAAAAAAGTAGGAAATGATTCATGACATGAATTCAAAACATGAAATAAAAATTATTATTGTCAGAATACCATTTTCAGTTTTCTGAAAAGTTTTATGATCTGTACACAGTTTCCTATCTATCCACAGTAACTAGAAAAACCACCGTTTAAAAAAAGATGCAAAACAGAACAAGACAAACTAGAGTGCCAAAGAGGGGAAAATCAAAGTAAAATGCATTTCCACGTGTTATGGAGAAGTGGTGCGGAACTTATTTCGTTAACAAGGGAATCGGCATTCATATGAATAATACAAGATTTCAGGCCATCAAGATAAGTTGATATGACTGAAGAGGAAATGATTTTTGCATTGTCGGAATTGAATTTATGTCCAAGATTCAAATCAAGTGATATCTTACCACTTGAGTTTCTTGGGATTAGTTGTTTTATCAGATATTTATATTTCATTTGATGATTGATTGATTGATTGAATGATTCAAAACAAAAAATAAAGGCTATTACATACAGAATATCATTTTCAGTTTTCTGTTAAATGTTTATGATCTGTACGCAGTTTCTTATCTTTCTTTCTTATCTTCGTACACAGTTTTCCTAATAAAAAAGCATTTTTTTTAAGAATGAAAAATATAAACATTTTTTTTCCTTTCCTACCCATCTAAAATTTATAACTTTACCCGTACCTACAAATTGTATAGAATGTTTCCACTTTACGTAGTACCAATGCTATAAAAACTGATTCCCATCCCATTCAGGAAGAAGCCATAACGAGGTTAGAGTACACCTTCAAGCAAACCTCTTACCTTAACAGAATAAAAAAAGGGAATGCTTTCAACTTGGCGTGTTTGCAAATTCTTTGGCAGCCACATTTTCCCTAACAAATACGAAGCCGGATGCAAAAAAGAACACTAGGAAAGAAAAAATCAGAAACCTCGACTTATTCATGGTAAAGTGAAGAGATTCTTTCAGATGGTTTCAAACCAAACCTCTTTTTTTTTTCTTTTTTTTCTAAAACCAGATTCAACGAAGTATCTTAAAATAGTATTTCAAAGCATCCCTTTCTTTACAAAAGGGATGCACATTTTTTAAAGATAAATCAATTTAATTTAAAGCGAAGAGCATTTTAAGTAGTTTTATGTATTAAAAGAAAGAAATGGTTTCATAAACATGTATTGCTTAGTATGTTTGCATAGTTATTGGAATGCATGCAATTATGAATTTACTTGAATAAACTCTTACGAGATAAAGATAACAAAATAATGTATGGGGGAAAAACACGAAAGATTTTTTTAAGAGTATTATCTATTCCATTGGAAAAATGATTTTTCATTTTATTTGAAAATAAAGCAGTAGTTTATTTTTTAAGCAATCATTGATGCAATGTTTTGAGTTTACTCTGAACTTTTACTTCTTTACTAAATTATATATCAGCTGTCCAGATTTTTTTCTCACCAATTTAATCAATGTAATTTTAAATGACAAAATAAAAAATGAAAAAAAAATTTAAAAAATAGTTGACTAAAAATATAAAATATTGAAAAAAAAATTTTTCTCAAAAACCAATGAATGGATTTTTTTTAAATTTTAACAAATTTTGCAATTTTAAATTGCATAGTTTAAAATCTTGTAAAACTCTTTTGTATCTTGCTGGTCAGAATACTTTTAATCATTATTAATTAAACTAATAAAAAAATAATCAGTATTTATAAAAAACGTTGCATGAAGTTGTTTTGCAGTGCTGGAATTTCCATTCCAAAACTAAAGTAAAATAACCAGCATCAGTCTGTCCTTCTAATTAACCGTAAAATTTACCGTAAACATTTTTTTTTTTTATTTTTATGGTTTTGGAATTGCTTACACCTAGTATGATAAAGAAATCATGAATGCAGAAATATACGATTTTTCAAACCATTTACAACTGGCATGGTTTCAAAACCGTAAAAAAGAGACTTAATTGGACATTGGAGATAGTTTAGAAGCTTAATAGTGGCACCATTTATGCGTAAATGAGAATATCTAATTTTACAGTCCAGGGTCAAAAATTGGGGACTGGAGGATGTTAGAAGCTCTTCATGTGTTAAAGGGAGTAGAAGAAATATTGTGGTGTCAACGCTGGGACTCGAACCCCCGTCCTGTCAGACATGAGATTGACAAACTTGCCCTGTCGGCTATAACATGCACTTATCAGCAGGGAACTAAGTGAATTCATAATGTGGGTCTAGTTGATGCGTTAAAGTCTGGTTGTTTAATCGTATTAGGTAAAAGCAGTTCATAAACAGTTTTTCTTGCAGTTAACAATTTGAATAACATCTTATTCATGATTATTTGACTGTTTTGTTTAAATTTGGCTAAATAACAGTTAAATAAATTGTTATCTGACCAGTTTTGCGGAAAACTTTCTAACAACGTGGAACAAATGGATTTTATAATTCCGTGTAGAATTTTTTCAATTTAATAATAAGGCGCCTTAAATGAGAATAGAATGCGAAAAAAAAAGAAATTATCATTCAGGAATTTATACTCTGGTGCAAGTTAGGTATGTAGGTATCTTATTTACGTCACACTAGAGCTGCACAATGGGCTATTGGCGACGATCTGGGAAAAATCCCCCAGGATGATCCGAAGACATGTTATAACAATTTTGGTCCTCTGGAGAAGGGGTGGCTCCTCCGCTTTAGTAGCCTGACGACCTGCGAGCGAAGTCGAGCACTTTACGGTAGAAGAGTTTAACGAGAACTGATACCGCACACCCTCGGTCCCTACGTAGGCTGATCAAAGTGGTCAGCCACCAGCATAGTAACCACAGGTGATGCTTAACTTCGGTGTCCTACTGAGAACTGTGTCTTTACGTGCCTGCGGGGACCTATTGCAAGTTAAGAAAACCCATTATATCTATGGAAAGTGCCTGTTTGCATCTACGTGCACGCTAAATAGATGATAGACTCCCAGCTTGAATGAATATCAACATCGCCAACTTTTGAAACGATGTTGCACAGTCTCCTTTCTATTTGCTTTCTTAAATCGTGGGATATGAGGAAAACCAAACATTGAATAATCAACCAACATGTTATAACAATGAATGAAAATGGTACCTAAATATCGTAACAAATAAACACCTTTCTTTTCACATTTGAAGAAACTCATGAAGGTATTATAAGTACTGTTTCGTACAGACGATCTTCTTCTACAGCGAAACAAAACTAAAAATTCTTTATCTCGAATTTGATTATTTAAGGGCATGTTAGCATAAGTCGCTCCATTTTTAGTAATCTAATGAAATCCAATGCTCTTGTAATGTTATATATTCATATCGTCCTTTTCAAGAACGAAAGTTTTCCTTATTTATCGAAATGTGTCGCCAGACCAAGGATTCTAGTAAAACTATGGAACCATAACTATTTCTTAAAATTATATGACATTTATCGAAAGAAATAGCACCAATTAAATTTCTGCCTGATGCGTCTAACTTTTGAAGGCTTTTATGTTGGTTTGAAAGCATAGTTGTATAATTTGATAACGAAATAAAGCGGAACTATATTCAGTCGCAGATGATTAATTAAATCCTGCACTGAAAATGTCTTTTCTTAACTTAAGAATGCGTACCCCGGCTATACTGCTCCAACTGAAACACTGCTCCAACTGAACAATTACGAGGATATAATCCAGATTGCGGTTAAACACAAATTTTGACTGACAATAATCTAAATTTGACGAATAGAAAAGTTTGCTTATTCAAAGAAAGAACAGTTTTTGATCTTATTGTGAATATTAAATGAGAGCCTTAACTAATTAGCATATTTTGAAGTCAACACTTTAAACCGTTAATATTGGCACTTATTAATTAAAAATCCGATCATTAAATTAAAAAGCCTCAGGGAAATATATGATTCTTGCTTACTGTACAAACCATCTAGTGCCCTTAGAATAATACATAAAAAGTACACAATATGATAGTACATTAATAGTAGTATAAAATATTTATACTGACTGCCAGACATTTAGGACAACTTCAAAGAATACTTTAATTGGAGGGATTATTTGAAATTACCCCAATTATATGATTAAAAACTATTAAGTTAGCAAAGAAAGTTAAATATACAATTATGTGAATGTTTAATTAACTTTCGTAATAAACTTCATATCTTTTAAAAAGTTTAAAAGGGTAACGAAATACCTGTATTTTCTAAATAATTGATCTGCATGTCTACATACTAATGTATAGGGTTGTTGTCTGTCACATACACAAAACTCTTTACTTCCATTTTCCGGATATTAAAATATAATCTTTCTTCTAATTGCAGCAGTCTAAAGACGAGAAAAGAAACTTCCAGAGCGTGAAGTGAGGACTACATATTCAAAAGAATAATTATCCTTTCAAAGTGCAATTTGAGAATCTACTTCGATTGCAGCTGATGACAGTAAGTGCACTTTGAAATATTTTTAACCCTTCTAGGCATCTCGTTATTTCAAAAGCGAGTACCCATTCATAAAGCTCCATTTCTTAAACGCTCCAAATCACTACCGTTTTCCACTAAGAACTGCAGATATGAAGAGTTAGAAATTCTACTTAAGTATGTTTATAATGCTAAAGCTTTGAAACAGAGTGCGTTTCAAATTAGGTGATTTATAAACTGCTCCAAAATTCTTTTGGTTCTTGAAATGCTGCGTTTATTACAGTTTTTACTTAATTGGTCTGTTTAAAACATTTCAGAAAGTTAGTTCATAATGATTTCTACATAACATTCTTCTATTTATTCATTAATTTAAATTAGGTGTATTGTAAATGCTTCCCCATCTCACATATTGAAATAATGATTGGATTCATGATCGTCTTAAGTCATAGGTTTGACAGTGAATTTTATTATAAGTTATCAGAAATTGGAAAGCTAAGGCAAGCATCTATTTAGTAAACTTTTTTTTATAAACTCTCCAAGTTATGACAAATTTTAACAAAGAAATGCTTATATTGATACTTAGAAGTTCAACTTATGTATGGTGATAATTCTTAAGCAATCATAAACTGACGCAATGGCTCAGGGGGTAAGGCATTGAGCTATGTTTTTGTAAAGTAGCGCTTCTATCCACGACGGTGGATTAAAGCCCAACCATCTGTAGGTTGATTGTTTGGAGCGCTATAAAGACCACTTGGCTGCATCTGTGCTGTTGGCTTAAAAAATATCAGCTCTTGAACCTAATGATTCTTATGGCCAACAACTGACTGTTGCAGGGGTAGTTTACTTCCTAAGTCAAAATTTTTGATGGCCCTATCAAAATGTTTGATGGTTTATGTTGGTTTCAGTGCGATTCATGATGGTCCAACATCATTTGATGGTCACCATCATCCAACATTTTTCATAACGTGTTCATGGTTTTTTGATACGCCATCGATCAATGATGGAAAATGCTATTATTATTCTATGATGGTTAACCATCAAAAGAAGTTCGACTCTCATGGACTCACGATCCATAATGATCCGTGATAGTTCATGACTATACATTTCCTTGATGGTTTAATGGGAGTTCTTGTTGATTCTCATGAATATACCATCAAAACAATTTTGATCAATTATTTCAAAACAATTTAAGTGTTTAACATAAGAAATTCTCTCACCGTTGATTATGGCGTGTATTTTGTTATGAAAATGAGAGAGAATGCATTTCAAAGAGGGAAGATATTACCTACACCCATATTGCAAATAATTTATATAATAACCTTAGTCCAAAGAGGCTTATAAAATTGACAGGCAGTGTTCATCACATAGTCAAACTATACATCTTAATGTGACCCAGCGTACTATATACTGCACTTTTAAAAAAAAAATTTGTTACTTAAATTATATTTTAGTTTTCTCTTTCTGTATGTATGACTTTACTAAGTGATTTACTATGTAAAAATATGACATAAAAACTCTTTGGTCGGAGTTTTTAATTACAATAAAAATATATTTAAATAATTTGGGCATTTTTATTAAACTGAAATATTTTTTTCTATTTGATTCAAATAGATTTTGTTTTATGATCAAAATGCGCGGAAATACGCTATAAAAATATTCTACAACATGCAACGTATATTGAATGAAAACTTATTTTTACTTATCTGTTAATTAAAAAAAGGTGAAAAGGATAATTAAGTTTAATTCATCGATTTTTTTTTAATTATAATTTATTGAATTAATAAGTTAATTTTCTTCTTAGCTGCATATATCTAAGTAAGATTACCATTTTGAGCAGTTAGTTGAGAGTAAAAATATTTTTAAGAATCCTGTTAAAATAATGTGATTTTAAGCAAATATGCAGTTCAAGATGCAATATAAATAAAAGAGTATTCTCATTTTTACTTATGGTTCAGGATGAAACAGTGTTTTCTCAGGTATAAGCAGTTGCGTAAAAAAATCTTCAAGCAACAAAACTATGATTTGAAAAAATTTCATATGAATTAAATATTGACAAAATAAAAAATCTGAATTTTAATACTGCAGCAGATTGAAAAACATTAAAAAAAATTTGAAACTTTTATCTGCGCGATATCTTTTACACGCTGTGCATTGGTTTAAAAATTAAATTAAAATTATATTCAAAGCGAGGAAAAAAATTTAAATGCATGAGGAGAGAAACCTTTTAAATTAAACCTGATGAATCGTTAACCATGATGGAGGTATTAAAAACAGTAAAAAACCTGTTTGATAGACTAAGAGGAGATGAAAGCTAACAATCAGAAACACTTTTTAAGTTTTATAATGCAATCAAATTGGTTTTGATGTTTTAGATCATTTATTCCTCAATAATTCAGCAGATTTTAATATTGTTTTCACATATTATTTTTTAGTATTATATTTTATTCACTGCAGAAGTTTTGGTTCTATCTATATTTTTCGAACTAAATGTTGAGAACAAGCTCCTGGCTTAAAATATTCAATGCGATCGCATATTTTTTAACCTACAAAATGATAACTGCTTTGAAGTGATCTTGACAGCGGTAGTTATTTAAAATAGGATGTATTTATCAAAATAATTCATAAATAAGTGCATCATTTTTATTAGTTACGACACATAGAAGCCTTGCAAATCCTAAAACATGTATTCCGGAATTTTAATATAGTTTATGAATATTCATTCCTCTTTCTTCTTAGATGCTTTACGGAGAAAAGTACTTTGGTAAAATTACCGTACTGCATGATAATGGCAAT
This sequence comes from Parasteatoda tepidariorum, assembly GCF_043381705.1. Classification (NCBI taxonomy): domain Eukaryota; kingdom Metazoa; phylum Arthropoda; class Arachnida; order Araneae; family Theridiidae; genus Parasteatoda; species Parasteatoda tepidariorum. The sequence goes on from NC_092210.1 coordinate 11,186,266, forward strand.
TTTAATTACAGAAACAACAGCATAATTCCGGTTAATAAAACCAAAACAAACGGTATTTAAAGCATACATTTGGTTATTTTCCTTTCATATGGTTACGTTTTACCGGAAATTCTGCTTTTCATAAGTATAGTTCTTCCTTATTACCACACATTCAGTAAAAAACTCAAAACTGAAAAGCAAATTAACCGGAATAATATAGTTTTTATCAAATGCTCTAGAGTATCATGATAAAATTATCAAACTTTATCATATTTATCAAATTGCATCACATTTTTGATAATATATTTTACTAAAATCATTTCCAAAGCCGTTATTACCATCTCAATGTTCCCATAGAACCAGAAACACGATAAATTTTTTCCATATTCTGGAAGTTATAACCGTACTGTTTTTCTCCATGTATACTTTATAAACATAATAATAACCAAAAATAAAATAAAAACAAGGCAAAATATTCCTTTTTATTTAAATAATAAAAGAGAAATTAATTTCTGAAAGCTATAACAATTGCTCGAAACTTTTCATTATAAAATACAAATTAAATTGTGAACTTTCTTCCAAAGTTTCTCTTTTCCCTTTAGAATTTTTATTTCATTATTTCTACTTTATCGGAAAAGAATGAAATACATTATACATCCAATTAATTCCAGGTAGTGCTAAGTATAAATGAGTTTAATAACAAAGTATATGTGGTACTGCAGTACCTTTCTCAAAATATTCCCCCTTGTTAAAAGCGAACAGGAGTCTTTCTAATTACGGAAAGCAGATTCAATTTATTTTGGCAAATTACTATTTTTGGAGTATATGAAAAAGTATTCTCTTTTCCATCTTAACTTGGTTAATTAAATATTATTTTATCAAATGAAGAGAGAGTGTGATTTTTTTTCTTTTCTTTTTTTTGAGATTACATTTTCACTGGATTCTTTGCGTCGAACTAAAGTTTAATCTAGAGGGGTTTATTGTTTTCAGAGCAGTTGTAATTTTTGTTTATTGACTAAAGTAAACAGAATTAAAATATAAATGTCAAAATAATTAATTTTTTGTGTTGATCAAAATACCACAATAAAGGAAGTATATAAGAAAAATGTAATTTCGTTTAAGGAGTCTAATGAAAAATTCAATGCATTTGGTATAATATTTGATGCAGTTTTTATTTCTTGAAGTAGCAGAATCTAAACATAAATACTAAAACAATTAACAATAATACCGCCATATCAAATAGGGGAAAGGTTAAGTAATTATATAGGAAAAGTTTCTTAATTTAATTTGGTGAGGAAAGATTTTGTAATTTAATGCAGGAAACACTTTATTGGTATTTAAGTAATAATGTTTGGCATGTTTCTAATTAATTTCTTAAAGTAACAGTAAACATAAATGTCAAAACAGTTAACAATAATACCGTCATATCAAATAGGGGAAAGGTTAAATAATTATATAGGAAAAGTTTCTTAATTTAATTTGTTTAGGAAAGATTTTGTGATTCAATGAAGGAAATATTATAATCGTATTTAAGTAATAATGTTTGGCGTATTTCTTATATTTTTTTTCGAGCAGTAAAAAATTTAATATGAAAGAAATATTTTTATGTGTTAACAAAAATAACATACGTTTTATTGAGAAAATCGCACAAAATCAATATATTTTGCCATTTTAGCCATTGTTCAGAGCGTCAACATATTTGTTTACTGCCAATAAAAGTGAACAATAAATAGATAAAATAAGAATGAAAAAAGATAAAGATTTCATTTTACGTATAGCCTATGTAAAGATATAAGGAACGACGCTTTTGTTCAAGAGTGTTTCTTTATCTTGCAAGCTTTCGGATAGTTTAAACTTCAGTAATTTTCTTGATTTTTCTTTCTTTTTTTAATATTTTCATCCAAAATAAACATCGGTTTGTAAAAATGTATGAATGTTTATTATTGGAACTTAAAGTTACGAATACAATTAGATTATGATTTGACAACATTAGAACTAATTAAACAAAAAAAAAATTGTTGCAGTGAAATGTAAATTTAGGAAATTGGTGTCAACTTTTTACGTTATTCGTTGAAACATACCCCGAATTGCTTCGAACGTCGCTTGCTAATTAGTAAATCTGCTTGATGAAACTAAGCGAATTTCAGACAGAACGTCCAACACTTGATCTTCAGTGGCGCCATCTATGGCAAAGAATATGACTTTCGTCATACACACGTCACAACCAGTTTATGGGACGGACCCATTCATACAACCTTCATTCACTTATTTACCCGCAAATTATAATTTTCACCTGAACTAGAGAACGTTCAACTCTTGATTCAGTACCCCCAGAGGTATTTTACATTTTAAAACCGTTGAACAGCCGACCAAATTTTTGGGTTTATGACTACTAATCTTTAAGAAATATTTAATTTTATTTCATAACCGTCATTAAATAGCAGACAAATATTTTGGGATTACGACTACTAATAACTAGCTTAACCCCGTCCCGACCCCGCCAAGGGACATCCAGGGACTTCACCGAATGTTCACCGAGTCTTAAAGAAAACATGGCATCGTAACCAAATATCGTTCAGCTTATAGTCACCGTCAAAGTTTTGTGTCTTTTACCGAATTTTGGTGCTGTCAGTATCACCATGGAAGTATTTCTCGATCATATTTCATTACACCAAATACTGGTTAAAGATTTACCGAGTTTTTTTTTTACAGCGTGCAAACTCTTATATGTATCGTATCTAATTGTAATTATAAATATTTGTGTCACAGAATACAAACAAATATGGCAGCTACTTTATAACCTGTAGCGTAAAAAAACATTCTTGATGTTTCATCTATGCTAGGATCTGCTCTTGGTTCTACACATTTTTGGTGCAAAGTAATTTCAGTGTTAAGATACACTTAAATAGTTTGCAGTGTACAACGCGCAAAAAAAGCGGATTACCCTGAATAACGTTTGATCTAATGATAGGATAATTCAGGCTCTAGAACTGAATCTTAATGGTTTCAGTTAGGATTTTGAATATGCTGATTAATTAGTGCAGACAATATTTTAAATTACGAATTCAAACACAAAAATGTACGTTCTCAAAATAAATATACATATTTTTTGATTGATTCAGATTTCCGATCCCAAAATATGGTAATATGGTAACATTAGTAACTTGGAAATATGGTGACATTAGTTTGGTCAGGAGAACAAATCAAATTTTAGACTCCTGAATGTTAATTTTACTTTTTTGCGTACTTCGACAAAAGTCGAGATTTTTTACGCGAATTGAAACATTTTTGTACACAATTATAGATTTCGTTTACTCGAAGCTAATTTTATTCAAAAAAATAACTTTTAGTTTTACAAACAACTTGCGTGCGTTTGTTTGATTTGCAAACTAAACTCAGTTTAAGGATTAATAAATACTAATGGGCTGCGCCCCCTGCTCGCTAACGCTCGCCAACCCCCGAAAATTGCTACGCAATCTTATATGCTCGCTTTGCTCGCTACTAACTTAGGTACATTGCAAATGCTCAAAATTCTAAGAATTCAAAACAATCATTCAAATCCATATAACAACTTTTTTTTTAAAATGAAATTACATATTTTTAGTAAATACTAAGTCATTAAAATAAATTTGAATTCAAATAAATGACATGTAATTCGTTAAACCTATTAGAAATGTGAAAATCTTAAAATAAAATTTCTAAAACTGATATCTCTTTAAAAAGGTTAACATTTTGGCTATAATTAAGTCTATTAAAAATTGAAAAAAGTGAATTGCAATTGAAAAACCTGCATAAACAAAAAAATTCTAGTAAAACAAATAAATTCGTGATATAAATCAGAAATCGTCAGATAAATTCGTAATTTATAAATTCGTGAAAAAAAGCGCTTCCGACAAAATACCAAAATAGAGAACTATCGACAAAGACTACTCACTTCTGCCTAGCTTATGCTCTCTCTGGTTATTTCAGTTTCCGTTTTTAAAAGCGCTATATGTTGAGCCATCTCAGCTAGATTTGGCATGTGACGTTTTTAGCGGCAATCATTGGTCGATTTTCTAGCCTTGCCATTCGGAGAGTTGTAATAAGGCTTTTTTTTGTCGCCGTGTAAGAGAAATATATATATAGATGTGCTGCCCAAATTATTGATTCTTACTTAACATTGTATCATAAATTCATATCTAATATCTTGCTGTAATTATATATGTATAGTTCTTCACCTTACTGTTGTTATAAATTTCAGTGCTACTGAATATCGAAAAAAGAGGTAGCTACTTTACACAAACCAGTATAAAAGGAACATTCTTAGTGATTCTTTACACCAGAAACTAACCTTGGTTCTTGGTGAAGTAAAAAATCACTTTGGGATAAAGTAGTTGCCACCATTTTTGGTGCTAAAATACGCTAAAACGTTTAAAGCATACACTGTAATAAATTCCGGATCAAATTACGGTATAAAGTATCCGTAGAATAAATTATGGTGAAATATTATACCGCATTTTTTACAGTAATATTTATTTAATAAGAGTGATACTGTGATTTTACTGTAATTATTACTGTAAACTTTACAGTATATAAGATTTTTTGTTCTGTGATATGTTTCAAGAAAATAAGTTTTACGGTAAAGATTAACGGCACACTGAGTTCCGGTACATTTTGTCATAATTCGATCCTAAATCTTTCAGTGCAGCCAAAAACCACCAGAACCAGAACTTTTTATGACTTAGTTTAAGCTTTAATATGATTTCTATTTGATATAAAAAACATAAATGTATAATTGGATTTCTAGTTTTAAAGTTTCATTATCAAAGATTATAAATGAAGTCCTTAGCGCGAGAACATTACTGCACTTATTTGAATCTACTAAATTAGTTTACGACTATGTGTTAAACAACAAGCTGGTCTTAATTATTTAAGCATAATCAAGACCATTTTCCGAAATTGCTGCAAATCATCACGATTAAACTTGGTTTGAGCTCTCGAATATCGATGCTGCGCACTCATTATCTTTCGCTTTAAAATTTCAGAGTTTCTATTTAAATTGCCTACTTAGACAAGATTACTTTTAATCACGCAACAAAATTATCGACTTAAAAGCCGAACATTAATCTCTCTGATTTTTGCACGCAAGTTTAGTAGGTTGAAGCATATAAAATTAAATGTGAGTTTAATTATTAAATTTTATATTTGACATTTATTATTTCCTTTTAAAATTTGTTTTGATGGTGAAAATAACAGCTATATTTTAGCAAAGACGCCCACTCCATCTTGGTTACATTTTAATGATTTGTTCATTTGATTTTTATATGAAAACCTCTAGGGACTTTTATTATTAAATAGACATTTTATCTATTTATATACCTATTAATAGATCTATTTTATACATTAAAGATACATTTTTAAGCTTTATTAAGTTATATTTAAATTAATTGCCTATGACCACAAATTTTAATAATGCTAATTTAACTTGTTTTTTTGGTATATTTTATTAATTATTCAAGCTGACGAAAATATTTTTAAAAATGCTAAAGTTACTAGCTTGGTTTCATTTTCATCTGATACAGTTAGAGAAAGAAATGCTTTAGTTTGTCATTTTAGCAGTATATATGAGAGATTGGCAAGTACCAATTTTTTTGGTATCAGTAACAAACTGATTCAGATACAATTAAGAATCAATTTCAAACACCTGATACGTTAAACGTACGAGGTACATATTAATCCTTATATAGATCTTAAAAAAATAGGAGTGAAAAATTATGTAAAATTTATGTTATTTTATTTGAGTTAAAAGTTTACATTTCATAAGGTTACTTCAAATTTGGATTAGCTTTGATTTCAGAATTAAAAACAAAACGAAAACGATAAAAAAAGGTTATTTAAATCGAATGCAACATCACAAATATTATGTTAAAAAAATTAACTTATTTAACTTACGTTATTTATTGTTATTTTCAATTAAATTATAAATATAAAATAAATTTACGGATATAACTATCAAAATCATTTATCCTTTGGATCTGCTAAGCTCAGTTTGAATTCGTCTAAATATTCTTTCTGGTATACGCGTATGTTAGATTTACAAATTATTATCAATTTAAGAATTAGTGTATGTATGCAAACAAAATTACTTTGTATTGTAAATATAACTTTACTTATTCTTACGTGTATTTCATTTAACTGTAATTATAAATTTTAGTGTAAAGACATAAGAAAAATGGTTACAGCTACTCTACACCAAGTAGTGCAAAGGTACATTGGTATAGTGAAACACCAATGTATAGCGTTTCACTTCGGTGTAAAATGGTTACACCTAATGGTAAATGCATAAGAAAAATGATTACAGATACCCTACATCAAGTAGTGTGAAGGAGCATTGGCATTGTGAAACACTAATGTATAGCGTTTCACTTCGGTGTAAAACTGCTACACCAAATGGTAAATGCATAAAAAAATGTTTAGAACTACTCTACACCAATTACATGTGACGGAGCATTGGTATAGTGAAATACCAATGTATAGCATTTCGTTTCGGTTTTAAATGGTTACACCCAATGGTAAAAGCATAAGAAAAATGGTTAGAGCTACTCTACACTAAGTAGTACAAAGGAACAGTGGTATAGTGAAACACCAATGTATAGCATTTCACTTCGGTGTAAAATGGTTACTGCCATTTATGTTGAGAAACATTATTTTTTTTATGTGTTGAGCATTTTAAGGGTTAATAAGTTTTCGGTTGGGCACATATCTGTCGTCAGCTTTACGAATGGTTTGAGTTGGGAGTAATATAAAAATGCAATCAAAAATATTCTGGATTTTAACATTGGTTATCTTTCAGAAAAAAAAAATGTTCTATCCTTTTAGCCATTTCGCATTTACAGTTATATTGTATCGATTTATTATTTACAATGAAGTGCAAATAGTAACACTTAATATTTTGGCTCTGCCCCTGTTCAAACAACAGGGGTTAATTATTTGACAATTCAACAGTGTTATAATTATTTTATACTAAATGTAAACCTCTGTAAAATTTTAAAGAAAGAAACGAAAGAAAAACATGTATCTTCTAATGGCAGTTTTCAAAAAATTATAGCATAACTCATACATAAACTTTCAACTTTTACAACTGTTAAGATTGAATTTAATTTACTAGAAAAAAGTTTAGAATTAATAAAATTTTTAATTTTGTGTAGTGATAGGAATTAACAAAATATTTTGCAAAAGTTTTCTATAAATATTTTAAATCCAAAAAGGTTTCGTCAAGAAGCCTTTTTTTACCAAATGAGAAGACATTTTGTATTTTGTGTTGTTATATGAGCCAATTTATAGTGGCTTTGTTAGCTCTTCACCAAACAAATTAGCTTTGTTTTACATACAGCGAAAAAGTTAACTGTGTCTGGATGTTTAAAGATAAAAATAAGAGTATAAAGTTTAAACAGGCTGGTTATTTTGTAATACCCTTAACAAATGACAACAACAATAAGTGTAAAAGAGTATATAGTTTGCATGAATTACATATAATTTTCAAAGTCTATATTAGTTTTAATAAAATTGAATTTTTTTTAAAAAAAAGAGCTTTTTAGCGCTTTAATACTGGACCAAAAAAGTAACACTTTTCTTTTAACGAAAGAAATCAATTAACTTATATACTTTAAACTTATTTAATCATCCTTAAAAACATTTTTTTTAGTTATTTACGTATGATATTCTTATGAAAAATTTCCGTTACTAATTGCCGTCTTTTTATAACTTATGGTAAATGGGATTGTCCAAAAAATAAAGCGGAAGCAACGCATGCAGTTTTTAACATAAATTTAAAATAATCTGATGTAATTAAATCTGATAACGTTGCTATAGGGTTACTTTTATTGAAATAGAAAAAGTACATTGCATCGGTAGTGAATATGTAGAGCATATAATATAAATATGAGCAGAATTCTGAATTATTTGTCTTAACGTTATTGTTTTCATTTTTTGCATTAGTAGTGAAGCGCATATAACATAAATAAGAACAGAATTTCAGAATTAGCTGATGTTAACGTTATTGTATTCACTTTTTGAAAAGTATAAACCAAACAAATATGAACAGAGGTTAGAATTAGCTGTTGTTAACTTTATTGTTTTCACTTTCTTTGCATAAGTAGTGATGCTCATATAACATAAATATAAATAGAATTCAGAATTAGCTGTTGTTAACGTTATTGTTTTCACTTTTTGAGAAGTATAAGCCAAATATTTAAATGTAATATTTATTCCCTAAATGCTCCCATTTTTACTGAAGACGAAGAAATAAACTTTCAAAAACAACAGTTTCTGCAGTTGTCAGTTATTGATTCCGTAAAAGCTTTTTAAAATATTCATTCGTTTTATTGAGTTATAGTATTTTTACTCTTCAAATGACTTTTATTTTTACCTTGTCACTTCTTTTCTAAACATGTCTGGTGTTTGGGTAAGAGTACTGTCAAAATAGTAATGAATATAAAAATGAAAAACTGAGAAAACTTTAGTTAAAACTTTGATGAAAAGAGAAGTTTAATATCGATTTCTCCAGCTTTATTGGACTTCGTACCAATTCCAGATGCTTTTTCTCCTGAGAATTTTCTTTTAGATAATCTTCGAGGGCAAATTACTCTGAAATGATTTCCTTAAATTGAAACATATCTTTCTTTTCACGTTCGTTAAATAAAATCTCAAAATCGATTTCAGAATAAATATATTTTTTGTTTAAATAATTGAACTAGCGTGAATGAAAAATGCAACAAGAAATGTTTATTTCATACCTTATACTCTGTATCTAAAAAGTTAAGGGGAAATGTAGAAATGTGCTATTCGATGCATTCTGTTAAGGAAACCAACTCACCCAATATTAATAAATATTTACAAAGTTCACCAACAGATGGTTTTGTTAAATTGAAAAACGACAACAACTATTGATGCAAATGGAAATTTTTAGTTAGAAAATTATTTTTTTCCACAAAATGTTCATGACAAATATTACTTAACACAGTAATGATGCAAATAGAAATTTTGCCAAAATCTAATAGCGTGTAAATGCTGTTAAAAATTCTAATACGAGCTGTTTTGGTATCTTTAAAAAATTAGAGTCTTCTTAAAGTATTATTTCTTAATTGCACATCTTTATTAACTCTTAGAAACATAGAAATTCCTATTTTTCAGAAATCATAATCAAACTTTTCGTTTATGTCAGTTTACCTCTTACAGAGACATTAAAAATTATTTTATTATTACTTTCAAAAAATATAGAGCAGCACTAAGAAAAAAGACGGTTCGAAACCAGGCAATATGGTAAAACTTACCGTGTGTCTGTTTCTATGGGAATATCAAAAAGCTCGCTAATTCTTACTGAAGCTTTTTTATAAAGGTTTGGCAAAATAAATAATAAAATATGGTTTTATAATATGTTCTAAAATTTGGTAAATGAGTTGAATTTGGTAATTTTATCATAATATCTTAGAGAATCAGCTAAAAAAACATTTATTCGGTAAAATTTACTTTCCGGTTTTGTACTTTTTTTTGTTTGTACTTTTTGTACTACACTAAACATGTAGTAATACCAGAAACTATTGAAAACCAGAATCTCCGGCAAAAGTTATCAAGCGAGGAAGGATATTGCCAAAATCATCATCATCATATCTGGCTAGACAGCCCAGGGTGGGCCAGTGCCTTCCTTTGAATTCGAATCCACTTCTCTCTACTTTTGACACTTGTTCGCCAGTTTTTCTCCTTTAGAGTAAGGAAATCAGTCTCAACTAAATCCAGCCATCTCAGCCTGGGTCTACCTCTTTTCCTGTTCGTTAGGGGTTTGTGTAACAGGATTTTTTTTAAATTTGAGTCATCAATCCTTCTGAAAATGTGAGCTGCCCAGTTCATTCGATGTATTTTAATGAATTTCACAATATCTTGCTCTCTGTAGATTTTATACAGTTCAGTATTATATCGTCTTCTCCAGGAATTATTTATTTTTATCCCACCAAGGATGGCCCTCAAAACTTTTCTCTCAAAAATGGCAATTTTATTTTCGCCAGCTTGAGTTGGTTCCAGGTCTCAGATCCATAGGTAAGTATTGGCCTAATTAATGTTTTATAGAGTAAAAGTTTTGTATTTTTTGATAAAAGAGAGGATTTGAAAAAACTTTTTAAACCATAAAAAGCTTTATTTGAACAAATTAGACGACTCCTAATCTCATTGTCTATGTTATTGTCGGCAGTAACTATTGAACCAAGGTAAGTAAAATTCTGAACAGTCTGAAACCTGTGGGAACCAATCTCCAGATAGGATTCAGTAAAATTTAATTTAGCAAGTATAGGCATGTATTTGGTCTTATCGGTATTGATGATTAGTCCCATATCCCTAGCAGCAAGCTCCAAAGAAAGGAAAGCTTCTTTTAATGCAGGAACAGTTCTTGCAATGATGTCTAAATCATCCGCATACGCCAATATTTGAATAGATTTTGAAAATATGTTGCCCCTGATATTGATTTCAGCATCTCTTATAACTTTCTCTAGAGCAACATTAAAAAGAAGACAGGATAAGGAGTCTCCCTGTCTGACTCCATCCAAAATAATGCTTTAAATACCTTATATTTTGGTTTTTTTAAAAAAGAAAAAGTTTTTTTTTACTAGAAGAGCCATTAATACGGTTATTTTACCAGAGTGTTAATCCCCTTGTAACCCATATTTAATGCAATATGATACTATACAAAAAATATATTTTAAATGTTAATTTCAAATTTGAACAGACAAAAAAAATTACAATATTTTTGATAAACATACCAACTTCCACAGACTATTCTAGTATTTCAAACGTATTTTTTAAAATATGTGTTCTTTCAAAAAACGTATATTTTTTTAAACTGTAGATAATAAGAAAAAATAAATATTTGATTTTGTAGAATTATTGTTTAAAACATGATGAAACCTTAAATATCTTTAAAGGTTTTATTATTCTCGTAAATTTTTACGTATAACTTTGTTACGTAGCTTCGTGTATACACTTTTGGATCTTAGTTCTCTAAACTTACACTATTATAAGTTTCAAAATCAAAAGTATAACAATATTTTTACTATCGCCCTATTTATATTTATTCATTTAATAAGAAATCTTTTTCCTCATATTCTGTTCATTTAGAAAAGTAAATAAATTATTTCATTTTAAGTGATTACACACTGCATGAAAGCAGCATATGCACCTGATCGACTACATTTTATGTATAAATGAAAATACGTATTTTTGAACATTTCAGATATTAATGACATTAATTCTGTCGATATGTTTTTAGCAATTTGCTTATTTCAAATGCCTTTTATTTTATAATTATTTTAGTTCTAATAATTTATTTTAAAATTAATTATCTATTTTGAAAGGGAAAAGGACACTTCTTTTGCATCTGAAGTAGTATTTAAACATGCGTCTTGTTTTAAGTTATTCTCGCTCATTAAGTTATTCCCGTTAAAGGTTTTAAAATTAACTGTAAAAACCATACACACTCTTAATTTTTGCTTGAGTATTGCTTGTTTATGTTTGTTTTGAATAGCGTAGTTAAGCATGCTATTTTTTTTTTATAATGTGCGTATTTATAAGAACAGCACTAACAAAAAACAATAGTTTTGTTAAAATGAAAATATAATTACCTACAAGGTTGATATTTCAATTCAGTTTACTCTTTTTACGCTAACGCATCAAGTCTGTCTTTTACCCATTATTTTTATCTATCAAAAAAAATAACAGTAATAATAATAATAATAATAAGGTTTTGTCGATTGCCATGTCGATTTGTGAAACTGTTTTTATCTAACCACAACTTTATTATTGCATGTGAATGTAAAATATGCAATGATTAACTTTGTTATCAATGCACGTGCTTAAGGACTCTTTACTTGTTTTTCATTTCAGAAAATAAAAAGAATATTTTCAGATCATTCAGTACATTTATCGAATAGCATAGCACGCATTGTATGACATAATTATCCAAGCGCTTTTAAATATCTGTTTGCTCACTGCTAGTTTACATTGCCATATTTCGTATTAAATTTCGAAATAAAAATTAATATCATGTTTTTATGTTAGAATTTTTTTTATTCTGTTCTTTGTACTCAGTTAAGGGGAACAGAGTGGTATCAATAGGTAGGCCTAGTTGATGCAATAAAACTCTTGTTGTTTAATCGTATTAGGAGAAAGCAGTTAATAAAGGGTTTTCCTTACAGTTAACAATATGTATACCATCTTATTTATGGTTATATGACTGTTTTGTTTTGAATATTTTAAGATAAAAATTAAATTAAGTGCTATTTAACCATTTTGTATAAGATGTTAGATATTTAGAGATAATAAAAGTTATTCATAAATTACATGAAATGACAGACCACTTTATGTGTCTTTTCAATTATTTTATTTAGACACTAACATGAAATAAGAAAAGGTATAGGTAGATATTTTATTTTATCTTATTTTATTTTATATCCGTCGTTGAACAGTCGACCCAACTTTTGGGTTTACGACAACTAATGTTCAACTCCGTAGCCTTGTAATTTTGAACCAATCCAGAAGACAAGGAAACTCCTGGATCAGTACCCCCAGAGGTATTGATTTGTTATGGGAATATGGTGGACTTTGCTATTAGACATATTTAACGTGCATCAGTCACCATTTGCTACACGGGGAGTCTTCAGCCGACGGGGATCGAACCCGCGAACTCTTGGACATGGGCCCAACACCCTACTGACCAGACTATCCCGGCCTTATAGGTAGATATAGAGGAAAATCCCGCTTGAGAGTGACTGCCGTTCTCTTTAACATATAAACTTCTTCTGCTCAACAAAATCTCTCGTGATAGTGTGCGCATACGCGGGCATGCCACCTGCTTTTCCAATGTGAAACATTCAATATTTTCACATTAGATAAGCACAGTTGACTGGAAGTGCTACAAAATGCAATTTTCTACAATTTTACAATTCGTAAACTAGGAAAGTAACATAATACAAGTATTTGAACTGTATAGTATATAAAGTAAGCCAATAGCATTGCAAAAGAAATTATATAAAGATAAATTAGGAATTGTTATGAATTTTGTTTCATTCTTCTATAGGCAGTAAACATAATTTGGATATTGGTCGTTTATATATGTCAGTTTTTGTTCTGTCGTCTACAATGCGCATATTTTTATTTTTACCAGGAAAACTTTGAATAATACGACCTAAACTCCACTTAGAAGTGGGTAAATTTTCCTCCCTTAAGCTAACCATATTCCCAATTTTTACGTTTTGTTTAGTAAGAGAATGTCTAGATAATTTATTTTCCTAGAAATTTCTTACAGCTTAGATCCGCCCTAATTTTAATCATATCTGATGTATAATGAGAATTTTTTGCAATAAATTGTAATTTCATGGCATTCTGTGCTCGGAGAGACAAATAAAATTATTTAACAAAAATTTTTGCTTCGAAAAAAATCGATTGTACTAGTTTATCCAATTTACTGTGTTCATGTAAACTCAAAATAAACAAAAAAATTAAAAATATTGTTATTATTGTACGTAGATTAAACTAATTATTTATATTTTTTTTTTATTTTTCGAAAGAGAAGAAGTATTTTAATTACAATTGTTAGAAAAATTGTCTTTTTGGAAGATTTTTTATGTGTTCATAAACAATTGAATACGAAGAGTTTGCACCGAGAGTTACAATAATGTTAACTCTCCATATTATTTTCATCTGGTTAAAATTATTTGAATTTTTGTCGAATGGAAAGGAAACAACATCAACAAAATATTTTTGCTTCAGTATTTGCTCTATACTGTAAGAAACTCCGGACTAAGTACCGGTACTGGATTTGTATTTTTATCTGGTTAAAATTATATGAATTTTTGTCGAATGGAAAGGAAACAACATCAAAAAAATATTTTTGCTTTAGTATTTGCTCTATACTGTAAGAAACTCCTGACTAAGTTCCGGTACTGGAATTCATCATGCCGTAAAATCCATTTTTACTGGAACATGTTAAGAAACAAAAAATCTGATACATCGCAATTTTTACAGTAATTATTGCCGTAAAATCACAGAGTCACACTAATTAAACAAAAACTAATGTAAAATACTACGGTATAATATTTTACCGTAAAAGTGGATTTTACGGTAAAATATTTTACAGCTGATACATCCAAAGTGCCAGTATTTTATACTGTAATTTTATGAAGAATTTTCAAAACCCAATCCAAATATTCCACTTCTTTTTACATATGCAAAATAAATAAGCAATACAGGAATAAATTTTCACTACCATGCACATAGATAATCGAAATTATCAATTTTCTATGTTTGTATATTTGTTTCTAAAAATGCAAGAAATATTTTATACTCACTTGAAGCACTTTAAAAAATTCCGGCTCAATTTACAGCAAAAAATACAGGTAATACAACATCCGTAAAATTAATTTTACTGTAACTTTTTTTTGTAAAGATTTTTTTTATAGAATGATATTTTTATTATTGTAATTCTTCTTAATTACAGTTTCTCAATGATTTTGTAGTAAATATTACAGTAAAATTTATGGTAAATCAGATTTTCCTCCGTTAAACTTCACGATATAAATGTATTTTCCGTTAAAAAATACTGGCACCTTTAGTACTGGTGTTTTTTACCGTAATTTTAACTAGATTTTTTTTACAGTGCTGGAAAATTATCTTTTCGCAAGTTTAGCATGTATTGAATAACATTAGAATAAAAATCGTTAGTTTATAATAATATATAAATATACCCCGTATGAATTTTCAACTAATCCTGAAATCAAAATTTAATTATTTCGCCCTAATTTTATTTACATCCAATTATTTAATGAAAAATATTTTATCTAATCAGATTACCATTTCATGAATTTTTGTTCTATACTAAATAAATTATTTCAGTTCCATGAATATAATAATCTATATCATCGCAAACAATGAACAAAAGACTAGTTAAACAATTCTCATTTTAATTAATGTAATTAAAATGAAGAACGATCCACTTAAATTTAATTACCTACTAGCTAGATCTTTTCCTTTAATTAGTTGTTTCAATACGAATTTCTCCATCAAACTCTTTTTTTTTTCCTTTTGTTTCTCGCCAAATGGAAAAGCAAATAATAAAAAAACAAAGTTTTTTGCTTTAGACGAATCGATTGGTCCTGCTTTATTCCTTTAGAAGAGTGAAATACAATCTTATTCTTCAGTTAACATTTGCGTGTAGCGCCATTTCTTAAGTGTTCTTTTACATTCTGAGTTAAACCAGTCTATGCACTTATTCTTCTATTTTCTACGCGACGGTAAAATAACTCAATAAAATGTGGACAGGAAATAAATTTAAACAAGCTTAGCTCTAAGAGGCATAAAGCAAAATTTATGGTAGAAACTTTATTTTCGAATTTTAGTTGTTGGAAAAACTTTAAGTGAAAACTTCCAAAATATGAAATGGTTTTATAGAATATTTTGTAAGCACATTTTACGTGAAATTCGAAAAGCTTTAAAGCGTCTCTTAAGTACTTGCAACATTTTTATGATGAAATAACTACTTTTAGATACATATGTTTATAAAGATTTGGTGTTTGTTGATAAATGCATGATAATAAAAATTAGTATTGCAGTTTAGTTTCGATATCACAAAGTTGAAGGGACGCTAAGAAATCTAGAGATAGCTTATTTTTGAGATAACAAGTTCAGAATTGAATATGTTATAAAAAGTAGAAAAATGTGTACGAAAATATTACTTTAAAAAGTAGAGTCACGAAACATAAGAATACTTACTATTAAATATATATGCAATAATAGATGACTATAAGTCTAAATACAACAATGATAATTTTACTTCAAAAAGTAAGACAAATATAATTATGTATTAAGTAGAAAATAATTGGTTTCCAATGAACCCACTTTTGTGATTTTTGTGAGAAAGTTCATTTTCTATTTCGAAAAAAATTCGATATACTAAGGGTTTGAGAAGAAACCCTTGCACATTGAAATTCAAATTAAAATTAGGTAGATATGTAATGCCTATTGAAAAAATATTCTTTGACATAACAAGGTTTTCAAGGTATCGAGAGTATACTGCATTTCTTTTTTTAAAAAAAAACTATTTCATTCAGTAAAAAATTAAAGAATTTTTCTGCCGTTTTTTCAGTAAAATTATATATTAGTGTTACATGAATAAAAAATTATCTCACACAAGTCATGTGAATAAATCTATCACACGATTGCGTTTAAACGGAGACAAAAATTCTACTAAAATTACCGTATTGCATGATAATGATATTTCTGGTTTTAAAAAAATCCATAATTATGGTTAATGAACAAGAATATATGGTATTTAAACCAATTATTTGGTAATTTCTCCATTCAAGTGGTAATGGTTTACCTAAAATTCCGGTTTTCAAAATTATAGTTCTCATTACCACATATCTGGTAAAAAAAATACAAAACCTAAAAGTAAATTTGATCGAATAAATGCTCTAAAGTATTGTGACAAAACTGCCAAATTTTCCCACATTTGCCAAATTTTATCACATGTTATAAAACCATATTTTATTGTTAATAATATCAAAATCATTACATAGCGTTTTTGTAAAAATTAATCAGAATTCTGGTGTTTCCAAGGAGTTGGAAACAGGGTCAATATTACCAGTTTCTAATAATATTTTTGAATATACATTTTATTTTAGTGTACTATTCACTGAGTGCAAACGAGGCACCTTGTGTCTGCTCGAGATTTTTTTCCAAAAATTGTGATATTTGCATTTTGTGGTGTGCTTGAACTTTGTTATGCACTTGTTCTTAATAATCCATCTTGTGTAATTCATCAAAGTAGCTAATTCCACTGCAAATTTTGTATATAAACTAAAATTTGTTACCCCATTGGACTTCGACAATTAAATAAAGTGTTAAATAAAGACTTAAACAAAAGTCGCTAATGCATTGCAGTAATGCTTTCTAAAATCTTTCCTTTTTAACTTTTAGTACTAAAAGATAACTTTTATTTTCTTACAACGAGAAAAAAAAATGATCACAATTACAAGAATATGGTAACATTTACCATGTTTCTGTCTTTTTTTTTTTTTTTTTTTTTTTTTTTTTTTTTTTTTTTTTTTTTTTAGAACACCAAAAAGATCGGTGACTTTTAACGCAGCGCCGTGTTAGTGATTGTGGTAAAATTAACAATAAAGTATGGTTTTAGAATATGTGATAAAATTCGGCAAATGTAGTAAAAGTTAGTCGTTTTATCATGATACCATAGACTGTGGCATAAAAATGAGTTTTTCGGTTAAACTTACTTTTCTGTTTTGTATTTTTTTACTAAATGTAATAAGGGGTATAATTTTGAAAATCAGAATTTCCGATAAACTGTTTCCATATGAACTGAAAAATTACCAAATGAATGATTTTAAATACCATATATTTTGGTTTTATTTGCCTAAGTCGTGATGTTTTTACTCGAAATATCATTACCATACAATACGGTAAATTTACCAGAATTTTTCCCTGTGTACTATTACTTAACTAATAACGTCCTCTTACCGATTCTATAAGGACCCATAGAACGACTCGGGCGATCTAAACGATTTGAACCAATCATATGATACTTTTTCCTTTCAAGTGGGAATGGTTTACCGGAAATTGTAACCAATTTTAAAATTGCAGATCTCATTACTTCCTATTTAGTAAAAAAAAAACAAAATTTAAAGTAATATTGACCGAATAATTGATCTAAAGTATTATGACAAAATTACCAAATTTTACCACTCATGCCAAATTTTAATTTAACCTTAATATAATGTTAAAAGTGGCAATAATAATAGAATAAGTACATTCTATTATTCTATTCTTATGATGAAAGCTGAAAAAGAAACAAATAAATCAACATTCTGTTTCCCTTTTGCACCTTGCTACAAATTTAGCAAGGCCATTCGGCTGAGATAGCAACTAATAATTAAGAACGTCACGACCTTAGGGAAATATATTGCTTACAGTAATTATTACAACATCCTTTTCAGTATTAATGCTAGTGATAAATTATTCATTTTAAAGTAAGTGATTATGATGAAAGTAAAAAATTTTTAAAGAATTGTAACTAATTTTTTTACAACGCTTAATTTGTTTAAACTTCAAATGTCGCTGCTTCTGATTCGATTTCAGCTTTAATATATTTACTAAGCAGCGTTCTGTTTTATTTATTTTTAGATAGTACGGCGCATTTAAACATCATTTCAATAAAACTAAAGAGTACATAAGAATTTTTTACTTCGAAAATAATTCAACTTTTAAATTCTTGAAACTTACAAAAAAAAATATTCGTAATTGTGTAAAGGAGGCGTTTTTACTCGACATCCTATAATTTTATTAATCGAAAAATCTTACCACCTATAATTTTATTACGACCCCTAAGTAATTACTTAAATGGATCCCAAGGCTCTTTTCTTGATAAAATATTCTCTAAAGAAGCTTCAGATATTCTTTGAATGAAGAGCGTGTCCAAGTGGCTGACAATTTGTTTAGAATAGTGCGTATTTAAAACAAGAGCTAGAGGAGGAGAAGTCAGTTTTATTTTTTTCTTGCAGCGTTATCAAAAATTGCTTTTTATTTAGAAACTTTTATTGACAAAATGAGATTGCATAATTCAGAAATTCGTTGCACAAAAAAAGTACCGTAGTATAAAACTTAATGGAGATTAAAAAGAAATCACGAGAAAAGACGTAATAACCTATGAATAACATCATGCTCAGTTAATAAACAAATTGGAATTTTTTTACTAATTTATATGAAATAAAAACCCTTAGTATCGTTAAGATAACTTATTTTTAAATTGCATGCACTTTGCAATAACTATTTGAAATATGCGGCTCTTTGTGAAATAATGACATAACTAATGCACTAAGAAACCAAGCCTAAAGAGAAATAGATTAGAGCGGTAGCTAACGTCGAAGCTTGTCATCTCATGACGTATATTGACTCAACCAATCAGGGGATGACGCTCATCTGACTTTCATCAATGCGAAACTATCTTAACAAACATCATCTTTATAAAGCTTATTGCAATAAACTTAATGAACTCCGTGATGGCTCAGGGGACAGAGCGTTCTTCTCCCAAGGAGGTGTCCCGGGTTCGAATTCCATCTATAAATTTTACAGCCGGCTCGGCCGACCACTCTGTCGACGTAAAATATCCTCAGTTTTAGACTGATCATGGTATAGTTTTCCCTTGCTCTCAGTGTATCCGTGGGAGGTTTTGGGGGTTTTCTACTCCATGTAAGTCAAATGCGTGAGTTCCATCAAAAAATTTCTCTATAAACGCAAATTTCTCCCAAAACTTGATCAAGAAGTCTCGTTGTTTTCTAAACGTTTCTATAGCCAAAATTACAAGACTACGGAGTTGAACATTGGTAGCAGCATTGGTAGTCGTAAACTCAAAATTGGAGCCGCTGTTGAATGATGGTTACACACACACACACAAACACACACACACACACACGCACGCACACACACACGCATGCATGCACCAAAA
>NC_092210.1:11206174-11211336 GCF_043381705.1 Parasteatoda tepidariorum
ATTTGATACTAATTTATTCGTGGATATAATTACATTTATTCGATATTTTAATACTTACTGACGATAGATTAGAACAAACATCAGTGTTTGGAGTATCGGGCAAATATATACCGGGCAATGGCACTTGACTTTAAAAAAATATCAGTGTAGGGTATACCAGGCAAATGCATACCGGGCAGTGGCACTTGACCTTAAAAAAACATCTGTGTAGGGTATACCGGGCAGTGACACCTGACCTTAAAAAACATTAGTGTAGGGTATACCGGACAAATGTATACCGGGCAGTGGCACTTGACATTAAAGAAACATTAGTGTAGGGTATAGCGGGCAAATGTATACCGGGCGGTGGCACTTGACCTTAAAAAAACATCAGTGTAGGATATACCGGGCAAATGTATACCGGGCAATGGCACTTAACCAGACCTAGTATGACTAGACCTTTGGTAAATGCCCGAAATATATACTCGGTCTAATGCCACTTTTCCTATAGCTTAAATATTTAAAAAAAAAGTAAACATAGCGTTTGAATCAATTTTAAACTGATACCGAAATTATTGCTTTAAAATTAAAAAAAAATAATAAAAACTGCGTCAGATAAGAGTAATTGAAGTAGTTGCTTTATACAGCGCATGTGCGGGAAAAAATTTTAAAAAAAAAATTATCCAGGTGCATCTAAAATTGGATGAATATCCCAAGACACCCTGTGGCTGTGTGTGACACAAATTGCCCACTTGACTTTTAGCATTATACATAATGACCGGGTAATGTAATAATTGCAACATAATTTATCATTCTGTCATATCCTTTTGGGCACTTTTTAAATTGCCCGGGCATTATAAGCAACGGCCAATTATTCACATTGCCCGTGACATATATATATATATATCGCAAGTTCAATAGATGACTTCGACATTTTGCAAAGAACAAGATTTTTTTTTAAGCTTACGGCATATATATCTTGTAAAATCATGGTATTTTTTGCAGCATTGTACTTAACAATGATGAACAATAAGTGTTTGAACGGAGCATATCATATAGATTAAAGGGTATAGCAGAAAAATATCATTGCAAAATTAAATAATAAATCCAAATGTGTACTAAGTTTAGTTAATTATAATCACGCGTTAATAGCTAATATATAATTTACCTTACGGTAATTATTTTCAAGGGATATTTAAAATTATTAGTTTAAATGATTTTTTAAATTTTCGAAAATAGTAAATCCTTTGAAGAGTTATTTTCAGGTAGTCTGGCTGAATTTGAATGATCGATAATAATTTTCTCGGATATTTTTTATAGCATGAGCAACGCCCTGAACGATACAATACGATAAATAAGAGTGGAAAAGGTGTAGCTAGACATCTCAAATGCACATGAACTTAATCAAGAAGAATTTTCTGAAAATCGAACAAAATTGTAAACCAACTGAAATCTTCCATAAGCTTGCTTTGACGTTTATGTTCGAACTATTGATTATTTTAAGTTTTATTTGAATTGGACTCTCTTGCTTTGTTATTGCATTATTGCCTTGATTCGCGTCTGTTCTAAAACCAATTTTAAAAACTTGGAACTGTAATCTTATATCTAAACCAGTTTAACATTCAAATATTCAAAATAATTTAATCTAGGAAGCATTTTTCGAAGCACCCGAATAATCCTAAAATCCAACGTTTAATATTAAAATCAACCTCAAGCTAACGACGTTGCCTGTGGACAGCTTGTAATATATTCCCGAAAATAATCAAACTTCATAATTTGGAACACAAAATAAAGCATTTAAAGCTAATTTTTTTTCAAAAATACGATAATTAAAAAAGCTCTAAATTGCGATTACTAAAATTACTTACGATTATAAAAACTGGTTGTTAAAATTAGATGAGATTTATAAAATTATTTATCGCATTCTTCATCTTGAATACACATGAATATATCCTTCTCAACATTGTGAATCACTGGCTTTAGGGCACAATTCAAGGGTAAATATCCTCAGAAGCTTTGACATGCATTGACTTTCTAAACAGAGTAGTATATCATGTAGAAATGAGCCTGAGATTTCAAGATTATCTGTGAAACAATGGTTTGTTAACGGTTCTTACACATAATTTTAAGATATTACAAAATTGACATGACATACAGCATCAAATATTTACGCATTCGAATATAATTATTTATTTATATGAGATGTGAATGTGATTACGCATTCACATCGGTTTGTGTGACATATTTTATATTTGAAGCGTACAGTAACGTATTAGTATTTCGGACTAAAATGTCGATATGTTTAACAGTTATTTTAGAAACATTTAATATGCGTGTGCTTTATTATAGAGTGTCGTTAGTCTGTCTATTTTGTCTTGCTTTATTATAGAGTGTCTTTGTTTTTATTGTAGAGTGTCTTTATTAAGGAGCTTATATTTTATAGCATTATGCTTGCTTCAAAATTCAAACCTATATATTAAAGAAGTAAAGAAAATATTAGCAATTTCATATTAACAATTATTGTTAACAAAATATTAACTATTTCTATCTGTTCTATCTATTTTACTGAATAAATTGTTCAAATAATGGTTCATTTGCGATTAAAATTTCATACGCTTAAAAAATATGCAAAAATGAATTGATAGTCGACATGTTTTGAGCGTTTCGAAAGTAGGTGCCCATTTTCAAAACTTGACAGACATGAATGTAACAAAATGAAAATGATTTGACAAAAAAAAACATAAAGTTGCCAACGAAAAATGGTAAAAAACTGTCTTAAATTGATTTTTTATGGCTTTATTATGTAAAAATAATTTCAGAATATTTTTTAAAATACATAATTAAAGCGATAAATAGATAAGGTATAGGAGAGTAAATCATGTTTTGTTATTTATCAGTTCATTATTTAAATTGAAGTACCAGCATTCAAATTACAAAATACTTTCATTTGTTTAAAAGAATTAACGTTAAAAAAACATTCCTGTTTACCTAAAATAATTCAACTTTCTAATATAAGATTAAACTTGATTGAGATTTTAAATGCATATTTTTTTTTTAATTTATTATAATTTTATAAGAATATATAGAGTTAAATATATTTTTCCTGTTTTGAAAACAATAACCAAATAGTCATTTACATTATATCACACTAAAATCTGAAATATCTGGCGTTTAAAATATAATTTTGGTTCATGCCTAAGTAAGGCTATATTATTTAAAAAATAATATTTTTCCAAAATTGATACAGAAAATGCATAATATCTTGTTATCCATCCTAGTACAATCTATTCATTTAATTTTGAGAACCAACTTTTTAAAATACAAAATTTTAGAAACATTTAATAAGCATAATTTTAAGAACACGTTAGTTGTTTACTAAATAATGATGGAAATATTTGAAAAATTTGCATTCAACATTACGATAGTAAAAAGACATTCGTTTGTATTTAAAAAATATAATAAAAGATTCTTATGCTTATCTAGGGAAATACAAAAAGGACTCTATACCAAATGTCTGTTTATAAAACGGATAGCTCATTAAAAGCTCCGAAAGCAGAAGATGTTATTAATCTTTCTCCCGCTTTTCCCAAAACGACACATCCGTAAACTTAGAATTCACCTTCCTAAATGTCTTTTTCAGTGCTTAAGACTTGTTGTTCGAGGTACCATGTTTAACATAAAACAGTTTTAGTGTCAGCGTATAACAAATTACAATTCCTTTTCTGTGTTACCACGATTTGGGAGGACATTTGTTTCATAGGAAGGAGACTTTCTTGTTCTCTTTACAGCGAGTTGTAATTGTGAGGACATTTATAAGGTTTCAGACGGGTTTCTCTGACACAAGAGTCAGGTTTATGGGATATTTATAAATTGTATTATTTTTCGTAGCTTATTTCAACAAAAAGGTTAATAAATTTCTCTTTGTCAGCTGTAAGAGCAATGTAGAAAATATGTAGAAACTAATCACATTTCCAAACAAAAATCTCACTATAAGTGGAGTAAAAAAATTATTGTTTTATTTGAAACCTAGCTGTAAGAGAAATTGAATTCTATAATCGAATAATTAATTAAATAAGTAGCAGGAACAGTAATATGTTTTAACTAATTAATACAAATTTTTATTTTCGAAAAAATATTATAACTTTGAAAGAAGAAAAATTTCTTATATAATGAAAATAAAAAAGATATCATTTTATTTGAAATCTACATTTGTTAAAAATAAAATTTCATATTTCAATATTTTATAACAGCAGTAAATTTAGAATTCCTTCCAAAATGTTTTTCGGAGCTGAAGATTTAGAAAAGTTAGAAAGATTTTTTAAGACTTAATGTAAACTTAGATCTCAACTTTCTAAATATTTTTCCACTGCAAAGACACGTTGTAAGTTTAGAATTCACCCTTCTACATATATTAAGAATTGTTCGATTAACTACGTTTAACATGAAACAGGCATGGTGGTGTAAACGCATAGAAAATTGCAATTCCTTTTCTGTGTTACCACGATTTGGGAAAACATTTGTTTCATAGCAAGGAGGCTTTCTTGTTCTCTTCACAGCTAGGTGTAACTGTATGCGTGTGTGTGTGCATTTATAAGGTTTTTGACGGGTTTCTCCGACACGAGTCAGGTTTATGGGATATTTATATGTATTATTTTTCTTTAGCTTATTTCGACAAAAAGGTTAATAAATTTCTTTTCGTCAGTTGTTACAGTTATAGAAAATATGTTGAAACTAAGCCTTACACCTTTTCATTATCACTGTAAATCGAATATTAAACCTTGCTGTAATAGAAATTGAATTCTATAATCGAATAATAAAATAAGTGACAGGAAGGGTAAAAAAAAATTTTGTAGCTAATTAATACACATTTTCATTTTTGACGAAATTATTATAAATTTCAAGGTAGAATAATTCCTTGTTTAATGAAAATAAAAATACGTAGTTTTATTTGAAATCTACATATAATATCAAATAAATTTCATATTTTTGAATGAATAATTTATAAATTTATAACATCAGTAAACTTAGAATTTACTTTTCTAAATGTTTTTGTCTGCGCTAAATTTAGAAAAACCTTTTAAGACTTAATGTAAATTCAGAACTTTTACACTTCTAAATATATATATATATATATATATATATATATTTTCAACTACTTTAATATTCTTTTATTGGTTTTGAAA
>NC_092210.1:11211960-11268739 GCF_043381705.1 Parasteatoda tepidariorum
CAGAAAAATGATCAAAACTGTCCATTTAGCAAGAAGTACCTGTTAAATTCTGAGTGCTCATCAGAGAAATGTCGAAGTTTTCAAGATTCCAGCCTAATACAAACGATATAAATTTTAGAAGCTTATTACCTTCTTATAGTAGGCATGTTAAGATAAGAAAAATGTATACGGAACAAAATTGGAGATCTAATGAGTTACGCACATTAATTTTGAAGTTCCCATAATAAGGAGGAAAAAAACTCAAAAAGGCAGAATCCAATATTCTTAGTTCAATAAGTTTCAATAACATTAAAAATTACGACGAAGGAAAAATAATAAACCGCTAAACAAAGCTAAATTCGATAAAAATGAGAATTTACTTACAAACTCTATTTAAATATACTTAGTTTTGGAAATGCCTTAAATTTTCGGCATTTATTTTCGACACAGAATACATTAATTCTTTACAATTATCTGAAAACATGAATAAAATCGTTTGGAATAAGCAAAACCTAAAAGATTCGAGAAAAGATTCCTCTGAAAATTGTCGCCATTGTATAAACAATAGGTTTTAAGATTTAAACAAAATTCATAACACGAGATAGGAAGAAAATGAATAAATTGAAACTAATACTAGTAAGAAAAATTAAAAAATTACTTACACTCGAACTTAACTAAACAATAAAAGTGCTGTTTCAAATTCACAAAATATATATATATATATACACACAATATTTCCCCATGCCTTTCATACGTAAAAGTAACCAAATCATTTCTTCACGATATCAACAATACTATAGTTAAAAATTAGAAAAATTAGAAATAAAACTTACCGGGACATCAGATTCCATTGGTAAGCTTTGAGAAAGTTTCACGTGCATATCTTCACAGTTTACACATGGAGACACAACAGATAAGGCGACTACTTTGCAGAAAAATAAAAATATAGGAATGAGTACTAAGAAATTGAATTTTACACTATTGTTTAGAGAACTTGTCCAAGCATGTTGAGCCATATTCTTCTGACTTGCTAAAAATCCTTAAAATAATATGCTACATGTGCGTATTAATCATCCTTTTATAGTTATAAATATATCATTTTTAGTATACCTCACATAGATTTGAATGATAAGCAGCGTACCTATTCAATATTGCAATAAATACAACTTGTTTATTTTCCGAAACCGAATTTTCAATTAATGATATTCAATATATCACATGTATGGAGCACTTATTTGATATTGTTCAGAATAAATTAATTTGCACAAGTGATTATTGTTGCATTATATCTACCACAAAAGATACTATTTTAAATCGTTTTTATGCACTAAAAATGTTCCAACTTATGCCATACGTAATGATATGATAAATGGAAGACTAGCTAAAAACTGTTTTTTTTTTCACTTCTTAAATATCCAAAACTTTATAACAGCATTTTTATTTCTCCTGTTGAAAAATTGTGCTTCCGTAACTATCAAGCAAAATCACGATTAAATTAAGAGTCCAGTTTCGATCACAGTGTGTTTTATCTGTAGCTGTTACAAATAATTTCCATTAGCTCAGGAAAAAAATTGTCAGTCAAAACTATTTTTTTTAAAAAAAAGTTAATATCTTGAATGAAAATGAAAGCTAAGTAAAAAATATTTAATTTGAAATATCCTTCAAAAAATTTAATACCCGTTGCAGCAACTGGTACAATTGCAGATGAAAGAAATCAGACAACAACAACCGAACATGTATTGGCTCGACCTGCCACTGAATCATCTCCTTTTCTAGGAAATGCTATCCTCAAGTTGGAGAGAGGGAACACCGTCACCGCAGGGGGGCGCTACATTTCCAAAAAATGATCGCGGGCATCGACACGGCTTGGGAAACAGTTTGGGTTACCGATCAGTTGACTTAATCACCATCAAAACTGTTTGTTTTCAAGCTTTTTTTTTTTTTTTTTCGTTCTGACTCGGGTTGTTCCTTTTTGAAGAATAAATGCACATATTAATATTCAAATCATATTCAGAAAAAAATGATGAATATTTACAAATTAAAATTTTATAGTTACACACTGAAAAAAAGTATGGTCAAAACTACATAAATATGGTAAAATTTACCATGTTATGAGCCCTACGGAAACAAAAAAAAATCGGGAATTTTTTCCGAAAAGTTTTGGTAATAATTTTTAACAATAAACATGATTTTATAATGCGTGATACAGTTTTGCCAAAATATGATAAAATTTGGTAATTTTATCATGGTACCTTAGAGTATGGCTAAAAAACCATTTACTTGGTTAAATTTACTACTCAGTTTTGTATTTTTTTTTCTAAATGTGTGAGAAAAAGAGTTTTAATTTTGAGAATCAGAATACCGTACATTTTTGTTTTATTAACCAGAATTATAGATTTTTTTTAACCATAAACGACATTACCATACTGTACGGTATTTTTACCCGAATACTTTTATTCAGGTAAAATCAGTACAAAATACCGCAACTGTTAAAATAGTTACATTTACGTTAATATTTAAAGTTATATATGAAGTAATAAGCATTATAACCATTACTGTTACAATGATGGAAGTGATCAATTGTAAAACAAACGTTTTATTGTAAGTCTCTACAACTACACTGAGAAGCAAAATATAGTCAAAACTACCGGAATATAGTAAAATTCACAGTATTTTCGACCGAAAAACTTTACAAGTGATTAAGGAAAAAATAACAATAAAATCTGGTTTTATAATGCATGATAAAATTTTGTCAATATTTTGTAAATAAATTTTTGTAAATACTTTCGGTACTTTTTTTTATATCTTAGAGCATAGCTGATAACGACTATGGATAATCCGCAGTATTTCAATACAAAATTTATGCAAAATTTTATACAATTCAATTAACTACAAAAATCAATTCTTTTACAAAATTTTATTTTTTTACTTACATAAGTTATAATCTATACTTATTAAATTTATTACATTTATTAAACAATAAATAAGTTATATTTATTCTTATTATAAGGCTTTTGAAACATTATCTCTGATAAATGTATGCAACAAATCCCAAATTTTGAATGCAAAAATACAAAACGTCATTAGAAATCGAATTCTACTAATTAATCTATTTTCGTAATTAGTCTCTCAAGTGAAAAACATTTAACGAATTTTTATAGTAACCAAAACTTAAACAAAATTTTTAAATATATATATTTTCTACAATTACAATTGTAAACCGAGCAACATTATTAAATATAAATTCTATCTCAAGGAAAAGTTGAAACTGAAACTGGGTTAATGCGATGTTATGTATATAATATACAAGTGAGATGACAGGTGATGATACCATTCCCTTTTATATTTACTAAATATTTTTCATATATTTTTGATTTCATTATTTTAACAAGGAATACAAATTACATTTTTAAGGTGGTGATTATAGGATATCCTTTTTTTCTTATTTGTATTAATTCAATGCATTTATATGCTCAAAAAATAATACTTCTTGTGTCTTATCGAGCAAACAGTTTAAGACTGAAATATATAATATACCAATATTTTATAATAAATAGTAGTTACAATGATTTAAGCTAAAATATTTAATGTTTTAATGTATATACTAACATTCGTTCCTTGATGAAGTACATCTGAAAGCTTTTTTAATTAAGACTTTTTTAATTACTTTTTTAATCAAAATCAAGTGAGCGTTCTACAAATTAAATCCCACTTCAAACATAATAAGGAAATTAAAAAACACCAAACCTAATTAAGTTCCGTAGATAAATTTCTCACTTTAAAACAGTATAAAAGTATTACAACATGAAAACTATAACAATTAACAATATAAAAACTATAATTATATAAAAAAAAATGCACTACGTTATGAGTCTTATAGAATTAATAATATAATTACTATCTTAGGTTAAAATATATTATTTTGTAGAGATTTAGTCAACTTGGTTTAATTATTAATGCGCAAATTTCGACTCGTAAAGAGAAGTAAATTTTTTTTAATTATATGATTTAAAATGAAGATTGATAATAACACACTTGTATATTGACGATGTTCCTAGTTAAAACAAACTTTTTGACGAATAAATAAAAGGGAAATTTTAAATTTTTTATTGTTCTTATATTTTAAAATATTACTTCAATTTGTGAGTTTTATTTACAAAAAAATATATTATAAAAAAACGGGAACTAAAATTTGAAAGAAAAATTTATTAAAAATAATTTTTATAATTATATAATTTATAAAAAATATATTGTAGCACTTTGTGTAAAAAAACTAATATCAAATTGAACTTACATTTAAGTAACAAAATTAAAAAAATGACAAAAAATTATTAAAATATTTTTCTTAAATATTTAATAGAATTTCTTTTTTTTTAACTGTTACATCTGATAATTCATTCAACGACCGAATTTTCTGAAAATTGAAATGCAAATAAATAGTTAAGCATGTGGCAGAAAGATATTTCGAATAGAAATAATATTATGTATTAGTATGTACTTATGTAATATGTAAGTATGTAATAATTAGTATTAGTATGTATTTATGTAATAATTAGTATTAGTATGTATTTATGTAATAATTAGTATTAGTATGTATATATAGTATGTAATTTTATAGAAATATAAAATTATGTATTTAAAATGTAATAAATTAAATTATCAGGTATATAATTATCAAAAAATACTTTTTAATAGCTTGAAAGTTTTTATTTCACAGCAAAATTTATTTTTGAGGATATATATATATATATATATGACTTGAACACATCCATTTTCGGGCCCATCCAAGGTAACTAACAAATTGAACTCTCTTCAGTATTGCAGTAAGAACGTACCATAAGAGATCCCTTTATTTATGCTTCAGTTTTCATATTTTGTAATCTGGTAATCCTATTACGAAGATATTTACATATTTTCCAAATCAAAGCCCATTGTATCACTGTAATGGAAAATTAACATGAAACACGGCGACCACTATATAAAGCTTCTTACCTCTAACAGATGAGAAATGTACAATTATGATTGTTAGAGCATCCTACTATGAACATGAGGGTCTCGATTCGAATCTTGCTGTCAACTATCGAATTTTTTTAAACATTTCTTCCTTAACATCATTTTTGAGATTATGCATTTTTATCGAAAAGAGGCATTCACTATTTCGATTTTTATTTATACTATATTGACTTACTTACTATATTTAATAATGAATATAAGAGGTTATCGAATTCCGACTTTATTTGATTTGGATATATTTTGCTGAATATTAAGAAACCCGTTTTTTAAGGGTGCAGTTAAACCTTATTCCAATTATTGTTAAAGCTTACACCAATCGGCGACTCTTTAAAAAAGAAAGCTGCGTTTTTCGGTATTCCGAGAATTTGAAGTAAAAATAGTGCATATTTGAATTATTTAAATAAATTCGACCGTTTAATATTTTTAAATTTTGAATTATCCAGCATATTATATAATTGCCTTACGCTTATCCAGTTTAGGACCAGTTCACGGTAAAACAGACATATCAAATACGGTTCTTAACTTCACTAAGAACGCATTCTGGTTCACTATCCACTATATTTTTATATATGTCTTTAATTTCATATTTCGTAATCAGGCTACTTAGTTATGAAAATATTTTTAAATGACTTTGTCAAGATTTCAGTAAGTAGAGTTTTGTTTTATATTATACTTATTGCATTTTATCTTGTAAACTTTTTGCAATTTTTGTTTTACAGTGTATTTTTCTAAAATGTTTATGCTTTTTTTGTTTTAGTTTTAGTTTCTAATCGGCTTTCTTTTGTTGCTCCTCACACGAGGTTGGGTATATTTTGCTTCGGCTATAGTAATATCAAGTTAAAAAGCGTTACTTTTTGCGGATGATATTGCGTTAGTTAACGACAAGATTATATTATTCCACTGTTTTGTTTTCCGTCGCCTTTAATTTTAAAAATTCTTATTATTTTAATAACCAATTAATTTCCTTTTGTCTTAAGAATATTTTTTTCTTTCCTTGTTCTCTTTGTCTCTGTATATTCTATTACATATTATTATATTATACATATATATATATATATATATTTTCTTACACTTGTCACTTTTCTTACACTTGTAACAAAAGAGGTATTTATGAGGAATAAAAAAATCAACCTTATTTCAACTAACGAGAGTGNATATATATATATATATATATACGTTGATAGAATAGCAAGATAATTAATATAAAGAATGATCTATGTAAAAATCTAAAAGCACGACATCGTTGTTACACATCCACCACTGTTTAAACAAAGCTAAAAACATTTTTGATGACGAAAAAATTAAGAAAATTTTGCAAATAGATACATAATATTAAATCCAAACAATAGTAAATGTGACAAAAGTAGAATGTATAAGAAAATATTTCATTGTAAAAAATTAAAATATTTTTTTTTATTTTTCAACATCATTAATTTTTTTATTTTCAAAATAAATTCGTAATGATGTACGCAAATGAAATAGAAAAGAGAAACTAACTGAATTATAAACTTAAAATGTTATGTGTCGTCTAGTGTCACCATAGCAACAAGACAAACGCCCGTAGTGACGTCTTGCGGTGACACATTTTTCACCATTCCGAACCACAAAAAGTGTGCCTATTTAAAAGAAAAGAAAAAGACGTACTCCTGAAAAAAGGAGCAGTACAGGAGAGGGAGCAAGAATTTTTCTATTTCTTTCTATTCTATTCTTTTATTTAAGTTAATAAACTTAGACGCCTTCTTCTGTAATGAACAAAATGCTCTTTACTTATTCGCTACTCGTTATTATATAGAAAAGCGGGGCCTAAATGAAATTACATTTTCATTACAGAAAAAAAATTATGTAATAAAAAAGAAAAAAAAATCATTCCTTGCGAGTAGTTTGAAGAATGGAAAATAACAGAAGAATGTGTACTACATAAAGATTTTTTTCGCTTATCAACTGTAATGATCTTTTCTATTATTGGCTTAATTCTGTGTTTTATTTATGAAAAAGATAGGAATTTCTTATTACCTTAATAGATGTTTTTGATGGAACTAAGTAAAAATATTCAATTAGTTTAATCCAGAAACCATTATAAAGCATTAATTAAATTAACAAGGTGTTTCGTCCTTTTCTTTAAGAATAAATGTTCTTTATTCACGTAAGTAGAATTTTATGAACTTGATTTTATAATGGCTACCTGAACCTAGTAATATTTGTTTAAAGAAAAAGCTTGGAAATCATAGATCCAATTTTTAAAAAAATCATAAATATTGATAAAAATAATTATGATACAATCAAAATTGAGAAATAAGCTTCTATACTGTGATCACCATCATTTTATTTTATTTTATTTTATTTTATTTTATTTTATTTTATTTTATTTTATAACCGTCGTAGAACAGCCGACCCAAATTTGGGCTTACGACTACTTATGTTCAACTTCCTAGCCTTGTAATTTTGAAACTTTGAACTCAATCTAGAAGACAAGGGAACTCCTGGATCGAGTATTGGGAGAAATTTTCCTTCCTGGCGGACTTTTAATGGAACCAACCCGTATTTGTGCTACAGGGAGAAGATGTCCACGAGAACCTCCCACGATTAACCTGACGGCAAGGGGATTCTAACCCATGATCCGTCTATCAATGAGGACATTTCACGTAGGCACTGCGTTTGGAACTGCGTAAGCACTGCGTGAAAGCTGGATCTGGAATTCATATCAACTAGCCATCACTGTAATTTGAAACTGGTTCACCTCATCGGAAGATGAAAGCTCTATCTCCTGAGCCCCCACGGCTCAATCACCATCATTTATCGATTATAGGGCTCATGACCCACAGGAATAAGAAAGTGGGGGAGGCCGCGGTTGAGATGGGCTGATTCGGTGGAGTGTGATTTTCTTGCAATTAATGAAAAGAATTGGATATCGAAGATGTCGTTCTGGAGAAATCTTCAGAGGAAGGCATTGACACACAGTGGCTTGACAAACTATGATGATGACGATTTATCGGTTATAGGGGATCACTTTTCCGAGTTGTCGCGATCCGGTGGGGGAAAAAAGGATCACCCTGATTAATTTTTGATTTATTGATCATATTTTTGCGTACTGGGACTCAGTCTTAATGGTTCGAAAGGTTGAACTGAAATATTCTAATTAATTATTACGATAATTTAAATTACGAAATCAGGCACAAGAATAAATTTAAACATATCTTTTTTTGACTGATTCAGGATACTGATACCCAAAGTATAGAGGGTTGTCATAATTTAGGAAATATATGGTCTCAATAGTTTGACTAGATGAGTGGTCCATAATTTGGACCCTTTAATGTTCATTTTTTTTTTTTGCGTATTTCTTCAAAATTCATAAGCGGATTGAAAATTTTTTTGCACGCTGTTATAACCAAATCCAAAGATAATTCCATGGAAAAAATAATTTATTCCATTATCGTTTATCCAAAGATAATTCCATGGAAAAAATAACTCATTTTTAATTATTCAATCAAATTATGAAATTGATTTAAACAAATTTTAAAATAAAAAATTTGAAATGATAAGTCAAACTGGAAAAGCGCTAAAACAGCTGGAACCAAATTTGTCTTATGGAGACAATTTAAATAAAAAAAGTGAGAAACCAATAATAAGCAAAAAAAATTTCAGAGGTGTGTAGCAAGAAAAAAAAAACTTCATCGGGGGACACACTGTCTGTATCTTTAAAATTTCGTTTTACTTGTTTTTGTTTTCTCACTTCTTTATTTAATTTGTTTATTTTTATTATATAATAATTCATTATATTTTATTATTATAATATTTATTATTTTTTATTACTTTATGGAAAAAGAGTCCAAAAACTTTGAATTTTATTTTTTTTACATTACTTTAAAGAACGTAATTTTACTTGGCAAAATACAAAATGTGAGCAAAATTGATCAAATAGCTCCTGAGAAATCGAATTTTTAATTTTAATTTTTTTCTTGCGCAGTGTAAAGTGGCTTTAGTTTCCATAACAAATTGCAATTCACGAATATTCGATTCACCGTAAAAACACATAAAAACAATTCCCTTGTCTTGAGAGAAACAGCTGATACGCAGACCGGTGAAAAATTGTACTTTTTTTGCACTTGTTCTTACAACTTCTAAATCGTAAATGGTACTATGCTTAGTGTTTGGTCTCATTTAATTTTGAGCAATGCACTACAATGGAAACAGATTATATTCATAATCTGTCTAAATTTCAATATCTAATTCTTCATCTTTCCTTCTCCTTGGTTTGATCAAACCTACGTAGTCTTGAAATTTTTACCACTTACTAACCGGATAGTACTAAGCAATTTGAGATAGCATTGAAGTTCTTTTTTATGACTGATGATGATGTCCTTTTTGGAGTTATATATAGTGTACTAAGTTTATTTCATAGTAAAATTAAAAATACCATAACATATGTGACTGCTAAGTCGCAGAATAATAAAATCAAGATAGCGCATTTAGATAGCTGAACATCACATTTAAATATTAATTTGCCCCATACAATTAGTCCTTTAGCATTTGAAACAGTTAACTTAATAAAAAAAATTATTATTTCTTGGTAAATACATACATTTATTTGCCAATGAAAAAATAGAACATACAAATCAGAAATAAAATACTAAAGCTAATAAAGTTTATGATTTGAAAGGAATTGTACGACGTTGACTTCATGTATCTCAATTTTATATTTATTTTTTTTTTCGTTGTCCCAAAAAAAGAAAGTAAAAGAAATAGAAAGGAATTACAAATACGACAAAACTAAAGCTTGTTTCTTTCTTTTTGTTCGCTGATAAAATGAAGCTTCCATCAAGTTCTTATTTTTAAACTATTGTTTTGAAAGAAAGTAGGAATTTCTAAAAGAAACTTCACTTTTCCAGTAAACATATTTTGAGAAAGTATGTCCTTATGTCTTATTTTTAAGCGATATTGTTACAATACAATGGAACATTTCTCTGGTAAGCTTCGAACATTTCGTATTTCTGAAGTCCAGCTGCTGTTGAAGATTATTAAGTCAATTTCATTTTAAGCACAAGTCAGAAAGAATTTCAGTTCTACACATAACTGTTTATTTTTTATTATTATATTTTTTAAATAAGAAGATCTTTGAAATCTATCATTTGATTGAAAATAATATTTATGTTGTAATTCTTGCGAAAAATGTTTTCGTTTGTATGTTTTATATTATTCTGTAAACGTCGTTGAACATCATCATCATCATCATCATAGTTGGCCAGACAGCCCATTGTAGGCCAATGCCTTCCTCTGAAGATTTTTCCTGAACGACATCTTTGATATCCAACTCTTTACCTTAATTGCAAGAAAATCGCACTCTACCTAATCAGCCCATCTGAACCTCGGCCTTCCCCACTTTCTTGTTCCAGTGGGTCTAAAATGCAATATCTCTTTTATTGTATTGTCATCACTCATTCGAATCACGTCGACCACCCGACTCATTTTATTTATTTATATTTAATAATAGTATTAGGTTGTTAATAAATCTTGTAGAGTTCAAAGTTAAGTCTCCTTCTCCAGTTATTGTTTTTATTTACACCAACAAATATATTCCGCAAAATCCCCGTCTCAAAAATTGCAATACGATTTTCCTCCAGTTTTGTCAGTGTCCAAGCTTACAATACAATGGAACATTTCTCTGGTAAGGTTTGAACTTTCTGCATTTCTGAAGTCAAGCTGCTAAAGAAGATTATTAATTATCCATTATTCATAATTATTAATTATAAATTTCTTTTTAAGCACAAGTCAAAAGGAGTTTCAACTCTACACATAATTGTTTTATTTTTCTTATTTATTTATTCTTTCATGTAAGAAAAACTGGGAAATCCACAATTTAATTGAAAATAATATCTTACTTTCGATTTTTTTTCTTCTTTTTGTAATTCTTGTCAGAAATGTTTCCGTTTGTATGTTTTATTTTATTTTAAAACCGCTATTGAACAGCCGACCTAATTTTGGGTTTACGACTACTAATGTTCAACTCTGTAGCCTCGTAATTTTGAACCCAACCCAGAAGACAAGGGAACTTCTGAATCAAGTGTTGGGTCAAACTTGCCTTCGTGGAAGACTCTTCGATGGAACTAACTCTCATCTGCGTTTCATGGATAGGGACGACACGAAAACTTCCCACTGTCAGCTTAACGGTAAGGGGACTCCAATCCATGATCCGTTTACCACTGAGGATATTTTACGTCAGCATTGTGGTCGGGGCGAGCAAGGTGCGTCAATTAATATTAACCAGCCATCGCTAGAATCAAACCTGATTACCGTCATTAGAAGGCGAACGTTCTATCCCCTGAGCCTCCACGGCTCCGCTGGTATGTATGCACTGAATAACAATATGGAATAATATCTTTTTGAGGTCCGAACTGGAAATAAGGGCAGAAAATTTAATTTTTGCTTAAAACATTTTGCCGTAAAAGAAAGAAACGTTTTTCCAGATAGCAGACAACCTAACGGCAAACGTTATATTTTCATTTCGGTGACGTAGTGAGGTTGACTGATTAATCTTTTTTTTTTTTAATTCAGTAGAAATATTATTATGCTATGCTTTTTTTCTAAAAAGTTGAATAAAACCATGCATAGATGCTTTACATTGAAATCTAATTTCTAAGTTTTTAATGTAAAGTTTTTTTTTTGCCTTTTTTTAGCATTGTCTAGGCTCACAAATGCAATATTTTGTTCATGTTGAAAACTTAATGATCACGCCATTGGAAGGTCTGGAAAAGCAATATAGTGTAGTTTAACATGCTGAAGGAGCCATGTTTCTTTATGAATTTAACACGAATATTTTTTTTAATTTCAATCTTTTCGAAAATTCCTGCAATTTGAAGAGTTTTTTTTTCTTCGTTTTTTTCCTCACTCTTCGTTAAACTTTATTTTGCTGCATAACGTTACACTTTATTTTGCTGCCTTACCTTACACTTTATTTTGCTGCATTACGTTGCACTTTTTTTGCTGCATTACGTTACACTTTATTTTGCTGCACCAAATGCATAATTAGTCCAGTGTCGTAAACATTTAAAACCCTGAAAACGAGACTAGTGAAAAATAATAGTTTTGTTTTTAAGTCATACCATATTGAAGTTAATAAAATTATTTTACTCTGTTTTGAATGTTACTTATTTAAGAGGTCTCAAAGTAAGAGACAAGCTCTTTTGAGTACACTGTAAAGAATTTTGAATCGAATTACGGTTAAAAGTACAGGCACTCAAGATGCTGGTACTTTTTATCGTAAAATCCATTTTTGTCGTAAAATTTTACCGTTAAATTTTAACAAAAAAAAATTTGATATAGCGCAATTTTTACAGTAATATTTATTGTAAAACCACTGTATTTAAATGAATACTAAAATAATATTAAAAATAAAGTATATAATTTTACGAAAGAGATGTACTTTACAGTGAATTTATGAATGTTGCACGCAATGTGCCAGTATTTTTTACCGTAAATTTATTCAGAAATTTTTACAGTGTACTCAAAAGATTCCCGTCTCCTATTTGAGACTGTTTCAAATAAATAATAGCTAAAGTGATAAAAAAAATTTATTTATCGCCATATGTTAGGACTTAAATACAGAATAACTTTTTTTCTTCATTCGCATTTTTTAGTGACTAAAGTTGAAGTTTAAGACACTAAACTAGCATTATGAAGGACTGGGGATCAACTCTTTGAGGAAGCTTCCCTAGCGGTAAAATAACGCGGGTCCTCATTTGGCCAATATTCATGAATCTTGGCTCAGTAAGGGTTCAAAGGGTCTTTATTTTTCCGATATTGGCCCTATATAGAATTTCTGATTCACCCGATATTTTACAGCCACTTTACAACCAATATCGATCCTATATCGAATTGAATTGTCAGATTCACCAGATGTTTTATATTCATTATTTAGCCAATGTAGGTTCTATATAGGCCATTTTAGGATCAATTTTCAAAAATCTAGGCTTCCCAATATTGGTCCCTCTGTGCATGTTCTTATAGGATCCACATCAAGACGATTTTGAATCCAACGAAGGCCAAGACAAAATTATTGCTAGGGTTGAACTACATTTAGATTCAGACACATACATACCAGCTTGTTTGAGAAAAATGTGGCTTGTGTGCAATGCTGATCCAATATCTCGCCATAGGTCTCGGAAGTGAGAAAACTTAACCTACACGATCCACTTTATCCACTGGAATGCTTTTCATTGTTATTCTTATTCAATATTTATAAAATCTCTAACCTAATCAAATTATGTTTAATGTATTTATTCTTGTCTGGAAAAAGATAGGTAGTTAATAAAAAATCAGTGTTACCAATTTCTTCTTTTAAAAAAAACTCGAAATCATTTGTAGAATCTATAGGAATTGTACACTGTAAACAAATTCGTATGTGAACACTGAAAATGGAGGCAACCAGTTTGCTTAAATGTAACGGAACACTTTCCTAAGTGTTCCATTACACCTAAACCAAGGATTGTTCCTGGTATAAGGAAATACCTAGTGTGTTTGTAGTTCTACTTTCTGTCACCATGTTTGTTATTCAGTAACACTAAAATTTATATTTACAGAAACATACAAATTTTTATAACTACGCATAAGAACCAGTAAAGTACTTTTTACGATACAATATGAAGCAGGAATCATAAATTTTAAATACATGTATACATGTATAAATGCATTTAGTCTTAAATTGAGTTTAGTTCCAACATACAGTTCCAACATAACAAGTTTGAATCCGACATATCTACAGCACAGACAGAATATTAATATGATTTCGAACAAAATCGAACTGAAAAGAAGTTAAATAATATAAGAGTTTTTATAAATTGACTTGTTGTTTATTTACAGATTATGAGAACAAAAATTATCCAAAATTGCACATCTAAAAACATAAATGCGTTTTATAAGATTTTTTATGAGTACTTTTTCAAATCAATCCAATAAGAAAATTGAAATTCTGGGCAAATTATTGACTACAATCAATATTTTTTTTCAATCAGAAAAGAGGATTAAAACTTTCTTGGTATTAAATATGTCAAGAGCAATTTGTCAATTCAACCATACAAGAAGAACTTAATTTCACCTACATATTTCATGTAATTAAATAGCCATTCTGGCCACCGTATTGGCACTATTTTAAAATTGCATTATTATTCACTTTTAAACCTTTACTAATAATCCAAAATAACTTGTTATATGTTTAAAATATTTCTTGCCATCATTTCACGCAAGAATTTAGTGAAACAGTTTAAATACACAATAATTATTTGCCAAATTTCAGAAGTTCCGAAATACACGACCTTCTTCTCTAACGAGCAGCCAGTTGGTGTATACTTAATCAATTATTGCTGTTAAGATTTAACTACGACCTTGAAGTATGCAAGAACGCCTTATTTCTCGCCTAATTTTCAACACCAAATTCAGACAGCTATTGCGCCACTTTTAGTGAGGTGTATTCCTTCTGAAACAATGTGCGAGAAAAAAGAGTAAAACTATATTACATATCCGTATTCAAAATAATCTTTCTCATATTTTTTTTAGCCTTATGATTTTCTTCGCTTGCTTTTTTGCGTTAATTAGCTGGTGTGGCTTTGTTTTTACTCAATTATTTTCTTCAGTTTTCTTTTAAAAATGTTGAGAAAAAAAATCTTTTTCTGCGGGGAGTAAAGTTTCCTATGCAGCAAAGTATGGCTTTTATTTTTTAAGAAAAAATAAAGCAGAATATTTAACTAGAGGCGTGTAAAAAACATGGGTTAAACTTTAACATCTTTTGATCTTTATTTTTGGCGTGCTTTTTTCTTAGTTCTTTTTTTTCGATTCCATAGCTTTTTTTTACGTTTAATTACCGATGTTTTTTTAATAGCTGAAAAGTTTTTTTTTATTTTTATATCTCTTTTTTTCTGCTTAAATTTATTTTTCACATATTGAAATAGATATCAATACAATTTATGCTAATGCAGAAAAGTCGGGAGATTTTATTTATGAATTAATGTAATGGCTACACAAAGAGTTTTGACTCAGAATAATAAAGAGAGTAAATTTATAATACTTAATTATTTATTATAATTTCTTGAACTTTTTGAAATTTGCGATAATTTTAGTTTTCATGTAGTCCATTTATTGACTTACTTATAAGTAAGGAGTTAATCAGATATATAAACAGTTACATTATTAAATCATTGTACTAATAGAAATTTTTGTATAATTATTTAACAATTATTTCTTTACTAGGTGGCTAAGCCCCATGTTCGCGGTCGCTCACCAACACCGATGATTGTTTCAAAATAATTGCTGTTTCTAAGAATAAAACAGCTGAAATTATTCAACTGAAAAAACATGTACTAAAAAGAACGCGGGAAAAATATACTTGAGGGTGCCCCTTGGCGAAATTGGCGACTTATGTGTGGCGCCACACTTGTTTGTCCGGAACGCCGTGGTAACCAACAAACAGGACATTTATATCTATTACTATAACTAAACCTTCATTCATACACCAGTCAATCACTGTTTTTTTTTCATTGTTATTAAAATCGTACAGAAACTTAAGATTTATCTTATTGACAGTATTCATTTTTAGTACCAGAAGCAAAAATAACCTTACCAGCCGGTATCCAAAGTAGAACTAACGTATCTCTGAAATTACATTTAAAAACAATGCTAAATTCTAAACTAATCAGAATCACGATTGGTTTTCAACATCGCCCAGCTTGGCGATCAATCGCGATCACAACTTGGCGGGGGCACCC
Organism: Parasteatoda tepidariorum; assembly: GCF_043381705.1. Taxonomy (NCBI): domain Eukaryota; kingdom Metazoa; phylum Arthropoda; class Arachnida; order Araneae; family Theridiidae; genus Parasteatoda; species Parasteatoda tepidariorum. Next base: position 11,227,704 of record NC_092210.1, read on the forward strand.
TCAAGTATAGTCTACCCCATTTTTCTAAGTGATTATATTTTGAAATAACATTTAAAATTAAAAAGTACATTGCTATCACAAACATGTCACAACTGTAATTTAATATTTTTGCTTACCAAATGAACGGATATATTTCAAATAAAATTTTTGTATTCATCACTTTGTGCATGAAGCTGAAAGTCAAGTTCTAAATCATTTAAATATTCTCTTAAACAGTAATTCTTAATGGTATATGAATGTAATTTACTCCAAAAAATAATAATTGTTAAACAGTTAATAAAATCAGACACTAATTTTAATAACTTTATCTTAAAATGTAGCGTTGAATTGCACTATTCTAATAATAATAATAATAATATAAACAATCCTTCTAAACTCTTAATTTAAAAATGAAAGAAAATAAAAAACGTTATAATAACAGTACAGGAAATATTAACCTTTAAATTGATTTAACAAAAATATTTATCGAAAAACAATAACTTTATGACTTATATCAATTTTATGCTGATGACAACCAAACCAATATTAAAATTAATGTGGGAAAACTGGATCTTACCATGTGATTTTCCAGCCAGTAAAAATGTATTGACAACAATGGAAAACTGCGACACCATCATCAGATTTTTATATACAGTCATGTACAGTTTTTATAACAATGCAGTATGGTACTATAATATGTTTAGCTATATATGCATTTTTCAGCCCTTTTACAATTTTATTCTTTGAATTGTTATTCAGCACATAATTTCCATTGCTTTATTCGCATCTTTCTCTTAGCCATACTGGAAATTAACCTTCTGAATCGACAGAGCATAGTTTTAATTTTTTTATTAACTGTTGCCATTCGCAAGTCCTTACAGCCTTAGGTTTATAAACACACTGCACTCTCTTGCCTCAAAAGCTGATAAAACGCATCGGGCTGGTACCCGGTGCGTAAGATGTTTAATCTACCTCTGATAAAACCCAGAATAAGATTTATGTAGAAAATAACGTGTGTATCAGCACATTAACTATCTAACTTTGCACTCGGAAGAAAAATTAATAAAAAAACATCATAGCTACATTCTAGAAATATCTCACAATAACATTATTCTTAAGTTTCATTAACAAGGAACTTCGCATACTGAACCGTATTAAAGTGAATCAGTTAAAAAATGTATTTGAAAAATCGGTAAGCAGTGTTAAAAGTTGAAACGGGAAATTTTTTTTTTAATATATGGTAATAGTAGCAATTTGAGAGTACACAAGAAAAAACGCGTTGAAAAACAGATAATTTTTTTTTAATTAAATTAGTTAAAAATGTATTGTAAGGTAGCAGTTACGTAACAAATTTAATAACTGATAGGTTAACGTTTTATTAAAATACTCTGTTATGACTTTTCTTATTTTTTTATGTAGCATGGTAAAAAGTATGTTCACTAAATGTTCTGGATAACTACATACTTTCCAGTTAAAATAAAAATATTCTAGATGCTTTCCAATTAAAACAAAAAATTTCCAGATAATTACTATCCAGTTAAAACAAAAATGCTCGAGATAATTACATTCCAGTTAAAACAAAAATTGCTCGAGATAGTTACTTTCCAGATAAAACAAAAAATGTTCTAGATAATTAATTTTCAGTTAAAACAAAACAGTGCAACTCAACGAACAAGCGTGCGTACTGCATACTAACACTCTGACTCAAAAGGAATCAACAAAAATTCCCTGCAGCATCATTCAATGAACTGTCCATAGAAACATTATTCTCAAGCTCCTCTAACAATACGGAATTTTGCATGCTGAATTGAATTTTAAAAAATTACATGGTTGTTTAAAAGTGCAATAGTCAAAACATCAGTTAAAAAACAAGCTGAATCAGTTAAAAAGGTTAGAAAAGGTTGAGAAAAAATTATGGTGCAATCTACCAGAATATGGTAAAATTTACCATGCTTCTGGCTCTATGAGAATGCCAAAAAGCTTGATAATTTTTCCCGAAACGTGTTGGTAATGATTTTGGTAAAAATCACAAAAAATATGGTTTCGAACAATGTGACAAAATTTGGTAAATGTGGTAAGGTTTAGAAATGTTATTATAATACCTTGGAATATTGCATAAAAACCATTAATTTGGTAAAATTTATTTTTCATTTTTGTATACTTTACTAAATATGTGGTAATAAAAACTGCAATTTTAAAACCAGGGTTTCCGGTAAACCGTTACCGTATGAAAGGAAAAATCACAAAATGAATGGTTTAAGTACCGTATATTTTGGTTTTATTTGCCAGATGTTTTTTTACTAGATATGTCATATAGTACGGTAATTTTGTGAGATTTTCTTCTGTGTCTAAAAAGTATATTCCGAAATGTTATATAAAATTACTTTCCAGTTAAAACAAAACTAGTACACCTCAGAGAATGAGCATGTGTATCAACCTACTAACTTTCTGACTAGAAAGAAATCAACAAAAGTACCCCCAAAGCATCATTCCATAAACTGCCCACAGAAACATTATTCTTAAGCTCCTCCAACAACACGCAACTTCGCATGCTGAACTGAATTACCAAAAGTGCATCAGTTGCTTTGGAACATTCTCCGCTGTTGCCAAGGTGATGGCTTTTGTAATGACACCTTCTTGCGATGATTAGTTAACAATAACTTCTACTAATCGCTAACTTCATTTTGTTAATGACCTCGAGTGTTTATTTCTGCCCGAATAATCATATCCATTATCACAGTCTACGCCTGAATCAACTCCTTTTCGGTTCAGGCATGGCCGCTTGTTTAATGATCATTTATCAAAACAAGCTTCAAGCTTGCTTTTGGGGGAACTGCAGAAATATTAGTTTTAAGCTGAATTTAAGGAAGTTCAGTTTCGGGATTGGAAATGAATGTGGGAGATCGTTTATTTAATGAAGTAATGAGGCTTTCAAAATGTCGCACCAATAAATCTGAAAGCTTTAACTAATATTATTATAGCTTAAATTAGTAATTTGTTGAACGATATTGCGACAAATGAACTTTTTAGTTCATTCAATATAACATCACGTTGAATATAACCTAATTAAGTTTGGTTAATGGTAACAATTTTGTAATAAGTATCAAAATTATTATGCCTAAATTAACATTATTTCAGATGAGTGACAAATGAACTGCTTAGTCAGTTAGAGATTTCTACAAAAGTTATTTCTAGTTAACCCGGGAGGTCGCGCATAGGTCATTTTATGAACCCAAGCACTCGATAAGTTCTGATTCCTCAAAAAACTAGACAGCTGCTCATCCCTTCCTATTATTCGCTGTGTTTTCGAACCCTATCTGCCTTTTGTGAATAAATAGGAGGAATTTCCGGTATTTGTCCTTTCCCAATAGGCATTTTATCAGTTACTGGGGTCTTATAAAGTCCTCACTTGTCTCTCAGTTTGTTCTACAAATCATTTTATTTTGCGTGGCCTGACGAGCTGAATGCGTTATTTCTCTTTTCCAATTGAAGTTATTTCCACTTGTTTACAATGATCATGAAAGAAATGTCGCAATAAATGAAATAACTGCTTTGCTATCCAACAAAAATTCACTGATTATGTATAAAAAACGACGACGTTACCTAACTTTGTATGAAAATCAAAGACCTTGCTATGCCACTTATTACCATCAATGCCAGCGAACGCAGGTTTATCTTCTCTTGATTTATGCACTATAAGTTCAGATATTAAAGAATTTTTGACTCGAATCTCCAAAATAGAAATTAAAAAGGGCCTGATCGAAAGGAAGTTTTGTTCGAAAAATCGAGAACTATTAGAAATAACAATTAGTGCATATGTCAGCACCACAATTAGTGTCATGCTTTTCTTCCATCTTCTCTGTTTGAGAAAATAAAATCTAAATAAATATAACTTTATACATTCATGTGTTCTCTAAAAACAATCATATCGCTTATAATGCAATAATTTATGCATTAATTATCAAAGAGATCGATATTATCATGCTCTTTTAAATTTCTTCACAAAAATAATAGTGAAAAGATTAAATAGTTAAGTAATGAATATTCAACGTTTAAGACTCAAAGATTTTATATTTCTAAAACAAAACTTATAATGTTTTTAGCTGTGTTAAGGACTTTCATTTGGGGTCATTCCATGGCCCCTGAGCTTCTTAACGTTTGCTGAGGAGGTGTGCGTCCTACCTGATTAGTATTTTTTTTTTTTCAAATTTAGTTACATTTGAAAATTGACAACAATATTGTGAAGATTGAGTAAAATATAACACAACACAATATTCAAATAAGAAACTGACACAATATTCAAATAAGAAATTTTTAGAAGATCTGTCAAACATTTCGACAGGTAAGCGTTTTAGTTTGTTAAAGCTTTCAAGATGAATTATTGTTTATTATTGTTATATCAAATTTAATTGGAAAAATATTATTTTATTAGCAATAGCCTCTGAATGATTGTACAATTTTGCCGTTTTGTTATACTTAGAAAAGAATTATGGTCAAAACTACAAGAATATGGTAAAGTTTACCGTGCTCCAGGCTCTATGGGAACACGAAAAACCGGGTAGTTTTAACCGAAACGCTTTGGAAAAGGTTTTGGTAAAATTAACAACAATACTTTGTTTAATAATGTGTAATAAAATTTACCTAAATTGGCAAAGCTTATTAATTTTATCATGATACGTTAGAGCATGGCATAAAAAACATTTATTCGGTTTAATTTAGCTTTCAGTTTTTTATTTCCTATTAAATGTGAGACAATAATGATTGTAATTTTGAAAGTCAGAACTTCTGGTAAACTGTTTTCATATGAACGGAAAAATAACCCAAAGAATACCGTATATTTATACCGTATATTATACCGTATATTTTAATTTTATTAACCATAATTATGCTTTTTTACCAGAAATGTTATTACTATACCGTATATTAATTTTACCAGAATCTTTTCCTCCGTAAACAAATTCACAAAGTAATTATTTATGCTTTGAAAATAATCTAACTTATTATGAATTAAATTAAATTTAAGTACAATTAAATAAAAGAAATTATAAAAAGGAAAATAAGTTTCATCTTACTTCTGACGATAAAAAAGAATAAAGAATGAATAATGTAGTAATATGGCATTTAGAATTATTGATTAGCAGGGTAAGACTAAATCGCATACCATGATATTTTTAAAATACAATCAGTATTCACTAAAATTCTTTATAAAGAAGGTTTCTTACATATGATTTGAAGAATTCATTTTTGACTGCAGGATTAATTGGCTGTTGTATTTTTTGTCGATAATCGAATATGAGTTTTGATGTGTCATATGAAACAAAATCCCATTGCTTTTTGGATCTCTCTTCTAAAAAATAAAGATTTACTTAGCTTAATAATGTAGAATAATAAATTGGCGTTATTATTTTGCACTTTCTTTTGAATAAAAGGATTAATAAATTGGCACTTTTTTCGCCAAATATAAAAAAATAACATAAACTTTCTACGCAAATATAGTTCCTCTTGTGAGATGTAAGGAAACAATTAGAAAATAGCATCACGTTGTTGATACTGCTAAACAAAGTTATGCATTGTTCTATACATAATCGATATGTAATTTATCAAATTGCTTCTGTGTACATCAGAAGCACAGGCGCAATCACTGAATATTATGTTACCTAAACCTAATCTTTTGATTTTGTGTTCCGCATGTAAACGAGAAATAAAAAATAAAATGAAAAAACAAATTAGTTTCATAGCAGAATTATATATATATATATAATTCTGCTATGAAACTATATATAATTCTGCTCGTAGCCATAACTGTGTGGAAAACAATAATGCATTGTTCCGATTTTTATAAAATTTAGAAAGTTTAGCCCCTCACAGTGTGTAAATATCCGTACAAGTCGTAAAACTGTGAAAAAACTAAAACTTATGGTCACCACCTTCTGGTCAAAACTACCAGAAGATGGTAAAATTTACCGTGTTACTGGTTCTATGGGAGCACCAGAAAGCTGGATAATTTTTACTGAAGCGATTTGGTAGTGATTTTGGTAAAATTAACAATAAAATATCGTTTTATAATACCTAAGAAAATTTGGTAATTTTCTAATGTACTTTAGAGCATGGCATGAAATTCATTTGTCCAGTTAAATTTACTTTTCAGTTTTGTATTTTTTACTAAAAGTATGGTATCAAGAACTATAATTTGGAAAAGTAGAATTTCCGGTTAACCATTACCATAGGAACGGAAAAACTGCCAAATGAATAGTTTAAATACGTAAAAATAATTCGGTTATCATTGCTAGAATTATTATTTTTTAATAGCCATTTCACACGTTGGTTACTAATTTACTTTCCTGCATCTAAATTTTTTCCGAAACGTTCACCTTCCTCTATTACTTGGTTACCTACTTGCTTACCCGCATCACACTTGCTGGTTACTTATTTGCTTGCCTACATCTCACTCGTAGGTTACCTAGTTGCTTTCCCACATCTCACTCGTCGGTTACCTAGTTGCTTTCCCGCAGTACACTCGTTGGTTACTTATTTGCTTTCCCGCATTACACTAGTTAGTTACCTAGTTACATTTCCGTATCACACTCGTTAGTTACCTAGTTGCATTAAGGATATTTTACTAGAATTTTTTTCACCGTAAGAGAATCAACATCAAAATCAGTTTGAAAATAAATTTATATTTATTAAGAGTTAGTACAGTATTCTTCCATATAATCGATTTCAAAAAAATCAATTTAATAAAAAGAGTGACACAAAACGTGTCACAGATTTTCGATCTTTTAATAGAAAGGAAATATTTTAATTTACTTCTTTCAAATATCGAGAAACGATTGTTTTATGAATACTAAGCAGACGTATTTTTAAATCTACACAATAGAAATACTTTCTTAGCAGAAATCATTTTAATACTTCACTTTTGAATGTATTCTCAGGACTTTTCACTAAAATCTGTCACAGAAATTACAAATTCTACAATAGAATTTTGAAGTTTATTTGCTTTTGTCTGTAAAGAATTTTTTTCCCTGCGAATTCTTGTTGCAAGTTAAATGTAACAGTTAAAGAACACGCTTAAATGTGAGAAATAAGAGAATTTTAGTAATTTACAAAAGAAGACTTTCTTAAGTATTTTATTTTGAAAATGAGTTTTTTTCGGAGAGCAGAGTTTGTTTTCCTTTTCCTTTTTGGTTCTTTTTGTTATTTTGAAATTCTGATAAGTGTTTCAGTTTAGAAATTTCGGATACAAGTAAATTGAAATTCGGAAAATGTTATAATCTTTCATTCAAGTCAACAGCTGAGATATTTGTTAATTTATTTTTGCTCCGAAGTTCAACAATAGATTCTAAAAGAACTTTCACTTATAAATTGTATTTATTTATTTTGCTCTTTAATAACTGTTTTTGAATATACACTTATTTTGCGAAATTAAAAAAATAAATCTTTAAGAAATATATTTTAAGATCAGAATTGATTCAGCTCGAATTTAATAAATAAATCTTATTTAATTTTATCTGACACACACGCATAGAACTATTCAATATTAAGTCATTTATTTTAATGTGTATAGTTACTGCAGATAATAATCAAGTTGTTTTCTTTTTAAATTAATCGATTTATTTAAACTAAGCACTAAGATAATTTTAGTCTTTATTTATAAACAATTTGTATTATTTATTTCAATTGCAGGTTAAAAAAAAAAGAAATAGCAAGTTGATATATTCCAGTAAAAATTGTAACATTTTTATTTTACTTCAACTTTTTTTCATGAATTAAAAAAAGTGTAATTAAATAATTAATAATAAAAAGAATTTCTTTAATAATAAATAAAAACAAAAAACAAAATAATTGTTCTTGAATATAATACTTATGCATGATATGAATTGAAATAAAAACGAAGTTCTTTTTCATCCCTTATTAAGATCATAGAAATTTGGAGTGCTATTGTAGATCGACATTGAAACAACAACATTTTCAGAAAGTACAATAAGTCAAAAAATAAATAAAATACCCTGAATACCTTTTGATCTAATGATCGGATCTTTATGTACCATGACGCAAGCTTAATGGTTCGAGGATGTGAAGGAGGATATATATTGTTGCCCCTGCTTTTTCGTATAAAAATAGCATTAAGTAAAATCCCGTCTTTAAATCTGATGACGAGATTAATATCTGATCGCGAGATTAATATCTTTTCATTATCTTGTTTTCCGGCTTTTTAAACTTTTTTTTAAATAAATTTCATTTTAATATTTTTTATTCTCTTTTAAAAATTCTTTATCTTATTTTTCCATGTTATTTCTATACCTTTACTTAGAATTACTAAGAGCTTTAGATTTTATTAAGAGCATAGGAAATTCCCATGATATTTTGATTCAGAATAACGATATTATAAATTAACAATGAAATTAATTTTTTTAGAGTACACTACCAATGGTTTTTGAGAGTACAACAAGAAACAATAACAATATTTATATTATTTAGTATACTATCAATATACTCGACATTCATTGTTTAAATTCGAAATATTATAAAGCAGGGATTTAAATTCTACTTTTCAAATAAGTTCTCTATGCAATTAACCGATGTAATCAACAATAGAAACGAATTAAGCATATTTATGACTTTATTGAGTTTTTTTATTCAAAATAATTACCACTGCACGTAATTACAATTCTCTGTCGTCCTATTTAACGTAAGATTCAATTTAGATAAGCGTTAAAAAGAGGCTCTCAATGTTATTCTCAATAAATAACTCTCCTGTCTAGTTTTTGGCACCCGCGAGTCAATAGAATTGCCTAATTACTTACAAAAGATACCTCGAGCTTTCATAAATTTAATTTATTTCATTAGAACTCACTTAATTGAAAATTATACTTTAATATTTTAAAAGTATTATCTTTTAAAAATAATGAAGAAACGTTATGGTGATTGTTGAGATTTAATTTTAAAGTTAATTGATTTCTTTCGTTTTATAGCTTTAAACCTTTGAAGCAGATGGGACACCGGTGGTCTTTTATTTATTTAATTTTCTGACACTCTGATTACAAGAAAAAATAAATATTGGTATTTTTTAGTTATGAAAAACAGCTTGATAGGTACTAAAAAAATCTGATAGTTTATGAGAATTATACTTGCAATAAAATTCCAAAGAAAAGTAAAGTAGTTTGAGTCCAAGAAAAGTAGTCCAAGTAAAAAGTCCAAAGAAAAGTAGTTTAAAAAATGTTTTTTAATTCATATTTAAACATTTATCAATAATTGATATTTTTTTATATTGGGGGAATTTTAATGATTAATAACTGTTTCTCTTAAATCTAAATATTTGCTAATCAATGAAAATTTTAAAAAGTATTGTTTGGAAATGAGCTGCCTTTGAAAAATTTCACCTTTAACGCAGAAAAAAAACCTATATTCCATGCTGTATTTCATAACCTTAAATTTAACCCTTCTTCAATCATAAAATATTAACTTTTCTAATTATTACTTTTTAAATAATTCCTTCGCATCAAGCAATCAGTTAAATTCGATTTTTTCTTTTAATTGAGATAGTTGAAATTTTGGTTTAGGGTCATGATTAAGTTTTAGAAGGGTTTATAGGCTTCTTGAGACAATTTTTTTCCATCGATTTTAGTGATTTTTTTTTATAAAATCCCTAATAATTTCACGAGATATATCGAAAGAAGACATTAACCGAAAATTCTATATTGGGATCGAATTTTTTAATGTTTTGATTCTAAAAAAACCAGACGGCATATGCTGTAAAACGAATGATATTTTTTTTCATTTTCTTCTCCAAATTATCCGTAACAAAAGTGTACACCAACAAAAATACCGGCACTTTCGGGGCATCATAAATAAAATCCATTTTTACCATCAAATATTATATTGTAATTTTCACACTAAAATTTATTTATTGAGAAATGATTTTATGGTAATTATTATTGCACAAATTATGGCAAATAAAATTTTTTGTTCCGTAATATGCTCCAGTATAAATAGATTATACGGTACAATGTACCGGCACCCTGAGTGTCCGTACTTTCATTCCGGGAATTTTTGATTAGATGATCCTGAAAATTTTACATTATACATCTGTTATTTCCAATAAATATCATCTATTTTGACAAATAACGATTGTTTGTTAAAATTTAGACATATGAGAAAGTTATTACGCAAAGTAGGATTTCAGTTATATAAAATGCATTTTCGAAGTTCCTTATTTCTTTGTTTAAACAACATGAAAAGCTACCTCTTGATCTCTTCCTCAAAAATGTTCACGCATTCGTTTTAAAATACGATTTATTATTCTGCTGGCATGTATACCACCTTTAAAATCTCATCTCACATGAAAACAAAGAAATTCCAAGCTCTTCTTTTTTGAGGGGAACATTTTAACATTTTTCTCACTTTGTTTTTTTTTGCAGCTGTCTTAAATTTTTCTTTATAAACAAGAATTATTCATGAGCGAAATGTGAAACTTCGAGCATGGATTTAAGAAAGATAAAAATATATATCATAAAGATAAAAATACAAGTCTTTATTTCCGAAATCCAATTACATAAGTTTTATGCTTAGTTTCTATAATAACGTTTTTTCGCACCTAAAATTTTTGATGGTTTATGTAGTCACATTTTTTACATTTTCAAAGTTATGATTTTATTTACTTATTTATTATTTTTTTGTTCACTGACTCCATACATTTTCATGTCCATTAGAATCAATTTATGGTTTCATTGAAAAACATTTCGTTTAAAAAACAAGCATAATTTTAGCAATATATTCGCACTAATTTTTTTGAGCAATTGCAATTTTGACAATTTTAAATATTTTTGAGGCGATAATTATAGTTCTTAACACATTCGCTGCCACTAAAAATGATATTTCCATCCTCAGAAGCCGGATTACAAATCAGGGTTTTAATGGTTTAAATGTTCCTTATATTTTAATAGGAAAACCAGAAAAACGAAGAAACATGTTATTTTCCTGTTTAGAGAGAGTTTTTTTTTTCCCAGACGCTCTAAAGCGTCAGTGGCACACAGACTCAACCTGTCGTCGTGACTGCCACTGACGCTCCACCTCAATATTCTCAGAAATTAGTGACATATTGCATAAAATAGCAGCTTAAAAGCAATAAAACGGAATGACATTCAAGTATATGTAGTACCATTTATGAAAGAATACTGAAAATATTTACAAATAATAAACAGATATTGGAGATCACTCTCTCCATCCGATGCGTCCGAAGATTTCCAACCGTAATCTTCGTCTGTGTTATCATAATCCGAAAGGTCACTATTTTGTAACAATTCTATTATTTCGGCATCAGTCAATATTTTATTTACTTTTCTTTTCCTGGGCTGTGATGGTCCTGCCACACTTGTATCATCCGTCATTTTCATTCACGCACATAAAAAAATCAAAACAAAAATTTTGAAAACCAATCACAAAAAATAAAAAAATAATGCTTCACTAACGTGCCGAAACAACCTCTCCGTTCAACTTCCTAAGTCACACTAAACACAGAGCATATAACTTATCATAGTCGATCGACACGCGAGCGCGTCGTCGGCACACCAGGAGGGGCCGCTCTGACGCACCAGCTCATCTGTGCCAGCGAACGTGTTAACTTATATGTATTTAGTTTAGCTGAACCCAAAAAACGGTATCAACTATACAAAAAAATGTCTTGCAGTGTAGTTTAAACATTACTTAAAGAATGTAAATATTAAGAATTCATGGGGCTGTATAATCGCGTGGAAATATAAGAACACAGATAAAAAATTTAGTTATAAGTAGAATATTTCGTATTTTTAATTCTTATCCTACTTTTTTTATGCACAATTAACTCGGAAAAAAAGTTTCCGAACAAAATACGATAGAAAGTACTAGCAACCTACGTGCATCATGCCTAAAATTAATTTTATTGTAAAATCTATTTCTACTGGACTATTTTTGTTTATCATTTACTTTATTTATATTATTTTTTTAATAATATTTTATTTTATTCTTAGTTCTTTTTCTTATAATTTATTTAATTATTGAGAATACTAAATTTGATTTCTTTTCTATTCCACGTCTTCCTGCGAGTTAAAAAGGCTTCTGTTTCGTGTCTGATGAGAAACTTCAGAAATAATGACTTGTTTTCTGAACTTGTGACCCCCAATCCATCTAAGTTTCCATCACAAACGATAATTTCTCATCGCCATTGATCGAACACAGGAAAACTTTTCCGTTCACTAACAATATTTCCTTTTTTCCCAGCTTTCCTGTTAGGAAAAAAGTTCTTTTTTTAGTACCATTCCTCTCCAGTCTGTTGTAAAAGTTTTGTTGTTTTCAGTTATATGGTGTTCTTTTATTGCTCGAGCTCCTTATATTGATTCGTTAACAATGTTTTGTCGAAAGTTTTATTGCGGTTTTCTTTGTTACACCAATGGCAATTTATGTGAATTACACTTATTCTGGTTAATCCCGGATAATTGTTTCCAGATATTATCTGGAGTAGAAACTTTTTAATTGATGTTTGGATTAATCTTAAGATTGATGTCGGTAATTTTTTTATACTTATTTCATGTAATGCTACCAAGGCATTATCATTATAAAAATTGAAATTGTACCTAGTTTTAGCGATGCAATTTGAACTCGATGGTATTTATGTAATTGAAAATTGAAATTTCATATCTAATCATTATTCTTTACAATTTATTAGAAACAGCAGAACTTATTTTCATTTTGATAAAATAAGTGAAGTAAAAAATAATTTTTAAAAAAATTTTTGAAAATTCTCTTGATTTTCTTTTATTATCAACTGCGGCAGATTTTATTCTTCATTATAAAGCTTAAAACTTATATTTTTAAGCATTTTTTTATGAAGTTCAAAAAAGAGTAAGTTTTCGTTGTAAGTTTTTGACGAAAAGCATTGATAGTAGCTAAAAGCATAAAAATAATTTTAGAGAATGTACGATCGGTCAAAATAAAGAAAGACACATACGATAGGGAGGTTAAAGCAAACGATATTGAGAAACAAGTATTTACTTAAAGGAAATACTTTCAGTACAATAAATGTAAAGCCCACCATTAGTATAAGATAGTTATTATACGTCGCAATATCATGTATTAGAAATATTTTATAAAGTAAAAATTGATATAATTGTCAAGTTTTTACCAGAAGAAAATACTTTCAGTATAATAAATTTGAATCCAACAAATAGTTCAAGATAGTTATTATACTCCACAATATCATATATAAAAATATTTGAGTAAAAATTTTTATAAATCTCAAATTTTTACCAGAAAAAATACTTTCAGTACAATAAATTTGAAGCCAACAAAAGTATAAGGCAGTAGTTATATGTCACACTATCGTATACTAGAAAAATTTTCTAAAGCAAAACTTCATATATTTGTCAAATATTTACTAAGAAGGAAATGCTTTCAGTATAATAAATTTGAATCAAACGAATTGAATAAGATAGTGATCTAAAATTATTTTATATCATGAAAATAGATGTTAATTGAAAAGAAATATTTTCTTACTTTCGAATTTGAAACAATTAGTGAAAGAGGGAAGTTTTTTTCTTACTTTATTTTCTTTCTTCACAAACTTTTTTTCATAATGAATCTTATAAATTAAAAACTCATAAAATTTACTCTTTTGGCAAGTTTTTTACTATCAACTTTTTTTTCCATTTCATTTTTTTACTAGTACAACATGAGGTGAATAAATTGAGTGCTTGTGGATTATGTACATTTTATGTTTCATTTTCGTAATCTGATAACAATTTAAGAAATTGATCTTTGTCATTTATTTAATATTGCAAGTTTGTTGTAAAATTTCCACACTCTAGCAAACCGCTACTATTACATAATTGCTTGTATTTATTGATCTTATTGATTTACTTTAAGAAATTAATTTTTTAATTATAAATCCAAAAACAATTATTCTAAAAGCATTTTTTTAGAATATTACGTTTTAACTTAAATAACGAATATCATTTGTAGCTATAATATGTTCTATATAAAAAATATGTATTTTTATGTTTAACAAAACCCTCTGCAATTTTATTTATAAATCATTTTATTTATTATTGAGGTAAATATATGAATATAATGGAAAAGATGCATAGATAGTTTTGTTATTTTTCGTATAGGAACTGTTATTCAACACAAAAAGTTTGCGAAACTTGTATATGGAACAAAAGGCAATTTCTGTGCGTCTATTCTTTCATGTATTAGTGTCTATGTTTACTAACTCCAGCAATATATGCAATTGAAAGAATTCATTTTTCTTTCTTTCATCATGAGATCACGTAAATAATGCAACAAAAGATTTTTGTTATTTTTTGCCACAGCAGCAAGATATATTCGGGATCAAGTAAGTTATTTATGATAGTACGTTTCTTTGCGTTGCATTGTTTTTGTTCAAGAACCAATTCTTCTTCTTTGTTATCTGTAAACAAATGTCAGCAATTAAATATTCCTTGAACTGCAATTACTTCAAAGCAAGATGAATTTGCTACTATGATTCTCTTAATTGGAAAATAATGAGAAAAAAACATATAAGAAGTACGTAGAGAGTTATATTGGACTCGTTTTTTTTTAATAAATTTGACGCAAAGGTTTACCATTTATCATTTTGAAAGTTTGAGCATTTTTCTCCATTTTAATTTATACCAAAGCTGATTCTGAAGCACAACATTTTAATATTTTGTTTTTTCAGAGATGTGTTTACTGTTTACTCCAGAACGAAGATGATGTAGAAAAATCATGGGTATTGACTTTTGTTTTAATCTACAATGAGAATTAAAAAGTATGATCAAAACTATCAGAATATCGAGAATATGTGATAAAATTTAATAAATGTGGTAAAAATTGGTACTTTCATCATAATACTTAGAGCATGGCATAAAAACCATATTCGGTTAAGTCTACTTTTCAGTTTTTTTATTTTTTACTAAATGTGTAATAAACGTATAACTTTGTAAAGAAGAATTTCTGGTAACCGTTACCGGAAATTCTTCTTTACAAAGTTATTCGTACCAAACAGAAAAATTACCAAAAAAATGGTTTAAATTGCAAAAATTTTGGTTTTGTTAACCATAATTACGTTTTTTTTTATAAGAAATGTCATTGCTTTCCTGTATGGTAGTTTTACCAGAATTTTTTTTTCTCCGTGTTGTATTAATTATACAAAAAATCAAGAATAATCAAAATGGAACATAATAATATAATTAAATAATTTTTAAGCGTGATAAATATTTATTTATTTTCAAAAACTGAAATCTATTTTTACTATACAAGAAACTGTACCAATGACTTGCCTTTTTTAAAACTAACATAATATGTATGTATTTTTTATTTATTAAAAAAAGAAGAAAAACAACATTATTTTATTTAACTAATTCAAATACTGTTTTGGTTATAAAAATTCATTTTTAAGCAAATATAGAAATAGTATTATTTTCTCATAAGCGTTTGACACTGTCATGTTACTAATATTTTTACTCTATAGTAGCTTTATGAATTTTAGTTCATTATCGGTTATTTGAAAAGCATGAAAATCAAAAGTGAAATTTAAAGCACACAATTAGCATTTTTTTGAATAATTTCTCTATTAAAAACGGATAAATTGAGCATTGTCAATAGTTTCGACCAAAAGAAAACGACTATTTCAGCTATCCGTTTTGATTTTCTGACCACTAACCTAATGACATATTTCTTGCAAGAAATATGTCATTTTTCTATTTGATCTACATTTTTCACAAAATATGTTATTCACGTTTTATTTTATGCCGTATTTTTTTATACTGTATTTGCACTGTGTTTCCCTATCCAAGCTACAATTTCTTCAAATGAAATTATTAGTCGAAATGTACAAATTTAAAAACGTTATTTATAAAATGAGGTCGCTGAAGGTTGAGACAAGTTTCCAGTGGCTTATGATCTCATTTCCGGGCTTAAATTTCTATGCAATTTTAATCCTGATGATATACCCTAACTCTCCTTGACATTTGTCGTAGCATTTACCTGATCCCTTATTATATACAACGCTTTCAAACTATTACATTTCGAAAAGAAATAAACAAAAAATTTAATTTTTAAGAAAAGAAACATGTATCTTTAGGAGTATACTATTTCCAAATTTTAAATTCCCATACCCGAATTAAGCAAGATCAAGAACTTGTATAAATACAAAAAAATTGTTTCCCAGAATTATTTATTAAAACCAGAGTGTGCAAAGGATACAATTCCACACTGTCACTATACATTGCTCAAATGGTATATAATACCATGGTGAACTTTTTTTTATTAAATAAATGGAGCTACAGAAGGTAATTATCGATATAATGGTAATTGTTTGCTATCTGTTGTGGCTCTGTAATCTATAAGCAAATACACGTCAACAGTTTAGTTTCGAATGCGTTTGCTTTATTTCAATCCTACGATCTGTTTAATATGAGTTATTGCGATTGCATGTTCGGAATTATAATTTTCAGTTCATCCTGTCCCCTTGAGAAATATTGAAGTTAAAAATTGACTTCAAAAAAGTTAAAAATTGAATTTAGAGAATTTCATAAAAATCATTTATTCGGCTTAATTTTTTTTAATTTTTTTTTTTATTTTTTACTAAATGTTGGGTAATAAGAACAATAAGTATGAAGACCAAAATTTCCCTTAAACCGTTATCTTATAAGCGAGAAAATTGCCAAATGAATGGTTTAAAGGTCGTATTTTCAGCTCAATAATTTTAACGGTATTGATTTTGATAAAATTGATTTTGGTATTGATTTTGATAAAATGAACAATATAATATAGTTTGTGATAAAATTTGGTAAACGTGGTAAAATTTTTTAATTTTATCATGATGGCATAAAAACTATTTATTCGGTAAAATTCACTTTTCAGTTCAGTATTTTATGTATAATAAGATAAATGTGTATAATAAGAACTATAATTTTTAAAACCAAAATTTCTAGCAAACCGTTACCATATGAATAGGAAAAAAAACCCAAATGGAATTGTTTAAACGCTCTGTATTTTGGTCTCATTAGCAGAATTATGGTTTTTTTATACCAAAAATGTCTTTATCTTTCTGAACGGCAATTTTAACAGAATTTTTTCCCATATAGGATCTATTCATGCTTGTCATCGATGAAATTTGAGTAAATATTATCAGATATTACCATCTGCATTCCTTATATAGCACAATGTTATACTATGTTAAATCAAAAAAAAAATCAACATTTTGTTAATTATAATCCTTTTTCGCACAGCTATTTTTATTGTTCTATTATCTCTTTTAAAAATGGTTAAATATACATAACAATTTATCGACATTGAAACTTCTACGTGTCATTCTTTCATGTATTAGAATCTATGTTTACTAACTCCAGCAATCTATGCAATTGAGAGAATTCATTTTTTCCCCATCATCTTGAGATCACGTAAATAATGCAACGAAAGACTTTTGTTACTCTTTGCCACAGCAACAAGATACATTCGTGATCAAGTAAGTTATTTATGATAGTACGTTTCTTTGCGTTGCATTGTTTTTGTTCAAGAACAATTCTTCGTCTTTGTTATCTGCAAGCAAATGTCATCAATTAAATATTCTTTGAACTACAACTGCTTGAAATTGAGACACATTTGCTACTATGATTCTCTTAGTTGGAAGATAATGAGAAAACAAAAACATATAAAAAGTACGTTGAGAGTTATATTATGTATTAATTTTTGTTTTAATCTACACTGAGAATTAAAAAGTATGGTCAAAACTACCAGGATATGGATAATGTGTGATAAAAGTTAATAAATGTGATAAAAATGGGCAATTTCATCATGATACTTAGAGCATGGCATAAAAACCATTCATTCGGTTAAATCTACTATTCAGTTTTGTATTTTTTACTAAATGTGTAATAATAAAAAGAATAATTTTGAAAAGAAGAATTTCCGGTAACCGTTACCATATGAACAAAAAAATTACCGAAAGAAATGGTTTGAATTCCAAAAATTCCAATCCCTTTCAAAAATGGTTAAATCTACATAACTATTTATCGACATTGAAAATTACTTTTTAAATTAATCTAAGAGTACTCCTGAATACAATAACAGCTTCCAACCGCATTTTTTTTTAATCTTCCTAAACAAGAAACAGTTTCGAAAATTTACCTAGAGATCGAAATAACTACAAAAAAGAAATATTATTCCTCTGGCGCTTTCTTTCCGACTCAATAACACTTTCTACAAGAAAATCGAATTTTCACAAATAGGATCGCATCACTCCTTTCCTTCCGCAATTGGAAATATATTGCGCCTGCTCAAACATCCTTTTTTTTTCCTTCCTTCCTTTCTTCATCTAACCTACGTATTTCATTATTCTGGAACTATCCGAACTGAATCCAATTCCCATCAGACTGCGGTAAGCATTCAATCCTTGAAATCCTGTTATGGTTGAAGACATAAAAGAGGAACCTTTCAGACTCTATATCACTTACAGTCACTTAACAGGGATTTAAGCCATTTTCAGTTGGCTTAACTCAATATGGTGCTGTTGAGTTGCTGCACAGACGAATTATGTCTCTGTATTTCTCAAACACTTGTATTTTAACAAGGAATATTTTGATAAAATGAATGTTTAACAATAATATAAAAACCCAGTTTGATGGATGAAAACTTAATGTTACTGTTGTAAAAAAATAATAAATGTCAATTGTAATCATTAAGTATTAGAGCAGCAGTGGCCAGAATTATCTCATTAATAATAGGCAGAATTTTAATAGAAAATTGTTTCAATATAGTTTTAAACAAGATATTTTGTTCATTAAAATTATTTCAATAATTGCTCAAAATTGTTCAAATTGCATATCTCTCAAGTGATAAAGAGTTCTAATGCTAATAAGGAGTTTTAAGTTTAAATTCCAGTTATGGTCTGTTAACACGAATTCCGACACATTGAATCGAACACAGTGCTGAGTAAAAATATTCTCAGTGGTAGACGAATCATGAGTTAGAGACCCCTTGCCGTCGGACTTGCCGTGGGTGGTTTTCCTCTTCATGTAGCGCAGGTGCGGGTTGTTCCATCAAAAAATTCTCCGAAAAGGCTAGTTTGTCTCTTGTCTTCTGGATTGAGTTCAAGATTACAAGGCTACGGAGTAAAACATTGTTAGTCGAAAACTCAAAACTGGATTAGCTGTTCAATAACGGGTATAAAATAAAATTATAAAATAAAAATAAAATCACTATGTATTAGAGCAGTGGTGCCTCAAGTAATAGAGCGTTCGCCTCCCAATGAGGTGACCTAAGTCCGAATTCTAACTGTGACCAGTTGAAAAGAATTCTACGCTTGGCTCGTACCGACCACAGTGCTGACGAAAATTATCCCCAGTGGTAGATGGATCTTGGGATAAAATCCCATTGCCATCGGGTTTGATTGTGGAAGATTTTCGTGGTTTTCCTCTCCTTGTTAGGCAAATTCAAGCAAGTTTCATCAAATAGTCCTCCATAACAGCTAGTTTGTCCAAATGTTTGATCCAGGAGTTCCATTTTCTTCTGGATTGAGTTTAAAGTAACTACGTAGTTGAATATGGATAGTCGAAAGTTCTGAATTGGACCGACTACTCAACGCTGGGAATAAAATAATATAAAATCATTATAAACAGTGGGTTGGATAAAAATAAAGGTTAAAATAATAAAAAAAAAGGTTGGAAAATATAATTGCTCTAAACAGTGGTTAAAAATTGTGTTCTGAGAAATGCTAAATCTTTTCCTTCTAAATTTTTCAATAATTTTTATATTTACAATATTTGTTGCAGTCCAATTATTGCTTCTATTATTGTTGCTATGACTTTATTATTATGGATATAGAATATTTGTATAATATGGATTCAAAACTCTTAAAAAATAAATAGAAAAAAAGAGGCATAAAAATGATAAACTTCGTTTCATGCTTACTAGCATGAAATTATATTCTGCGATACCATTTAAGTATATCGTAAATAACGAAACATGATAAATAATTTATTGGAATAAAACGTAATTTAAAATAAAAAAATTATAAACAAGTTTTTATTTGACTTTGGCTTAAAATAAGAAATTTCAAATTATTTTCAATTGATTTAACTCAGTGTGGTTTAAAACAAGATATGCTAAAACATTTTTATTTGAGTTAACGCACTCGTCTAATGCAGTGTTTCCCAAAGTATGGTACGCGTACCCCCATGGGTACGGGAACAATTTAACGGGGGTACGCTTTCCTATGCGAAATATCTTGCAACAACGAAAATTTCAAAACATTTTATTTAAAAACAAAGCTAGTTATGAAAATCTATGATTACGTATTTTACTATTGGCTATTTTTGCCGAGTTAACAGTCAATAATTAGTGGTGTCAACAGCCAGTTGTAATTTTTAACTTTTGTGAAAAAAAATTTCTCACAGCAGCTGTTATCACAGCAAAAACAATATCATCCTTCTCACTGATGCAAATAAACTTATTAACAAGACTCAGTACCAAAAAAGAAAAATAAATACATTTTTTTAAAAAATACATTCATTTTTTTATTAGTGGTACACAGCATTACGAAAAATTTAAAAAGGGTACTCAAAAATCATAAGTTTGGGAAACACTGGTCTAATTACACCGAAGTTGATTAGTTGATTTCCAGATGCATTTAAGTTTCAAAAATAATGCTATTTATCGTATCTTTTAATGACACTGAAGAACAATATTATTGAATAGAATATTTAAATCAACTCCCTGTTTTGCAGATTATGATGAATCATCATTTGGTCGCATATCATTAAGAATAATTAATTTCAATCAATATCATTTTACCTTAAAATTGTAACAGGTTTTTTTAGATAATAAGAACTTATTCCGTTTTATTTTACTTTGCGAAAAAATATTTCTTTTAATATTTATTTCCCACGTATATTTTTACTTTTCGTCAACAAAATGACGAAATAGTAAAAAACTTATTTTGGGCAGTTTTATTCATTTTAATAAAATATGAAGAAAATCTAGTCAAATTACCATTAAAAGTAACTCAAACGCTGCGCTTCAACTTAAAGTAAATTTGATTTCTCCTTAATGTATCATAACATCCTATCTGTTTTACTTCATATTTTCTTCTAAAATGAATAAAATTTTGCAATAAGCTTGATGGGGAAAAAATGGATCATCGTTGTAAAAATACTTAAATGTAAATTCATAATCCATATGCAATAACAGAGGGATTTGATACGAATGCATTATTATTATGCATTAAGGGTTTCATAAAAAAATATTTTTTTAAAGCTTTCAATGAGTAATAAAAACTGCAGATCGATCATAAGTTTCATTATTCATATGTCCTTCAGTGTAAGTTCACTAAGGCATTTTTCAAACATGCATATTTTTTCCTAAAAACCTTACAAAACAAGATTTTAAAGTAAAAACAAAACTTTACCATCGTATCACATTTTCATTCTTCATACATTCTTAACATTCCACATTTATTTTTATGAATAATTCTTGCATCAAGAATAAAGTATGCATCATCTGAAGGATAAAAATACCTCTTCTGCGCTAAAAAGGGATTTTAAAGAGGTGACTATGCCAACTGAATAATAAATCGCATTTAAAAGCAGATACGTGGACTTTCTGAGCATAAAAATCATGATAAAAGCTGAGAAGGAAAAAAAAAAAAGATTTTACACATATCTAAAGAGAGTTCCGACATATTCGTTGTAATTCTGTATTGTGTTGACAGTTATCTCATTTGTTTGAACTGTTGTCGAGGAACTTATTTTAGAAGCATGATCTCATGTGTTGAAGTTGAAATCGAAGTAGAAAACAAAGATCTATTTTCAAAAAACAGATGGGTTCTGAATTTTAAAAACAACATCTATAAGAAAAATAAGTTGCTTCTTTTTGACGTTGACAATATGTTATAAAATATTTATGCCTTAAAGATTTGTAATTCCTAAATGGAACTGATCCGTGTGCTTGGTGGAATTAACTTTTATGTTACACATTTAGAAAAATGTTAAGCTAAAATTACCACAAAAACAAGTAATATTTGAAAAAAATTTTAAAGCCAATTCCTACTTATGACAACAAAGAAAAAAAAATTAGTTGCTTTTTATTAAATAATTAAAAACTTTTTTCCCATATAAAACTTATGAACGTGTTAAGGTTTATTGTGAAGATCAAAATGGCTTTTATGTTTGAAGAGTAGGAGCGTGAGAATGTTTTAATGTCAATTAATGACATAGTGAACATCAAATTTGCAATTGACTGTTTTTAGTAAGGGCTTTAAATTTTATGAATCTTTTAATGCATATTCAAGAAGGTAAAAATACTTAGGATTTTAACAAAATGGAATTTTTGTTTAAAAAAGAATTTGGCAATTACATCATAAGGAAAATTAAAGCTTATTCTAATAATTTCTCGAAAAGTATGTATTATTGGCACTTATTAATATATCTTTAGGTTGTATAACTTTTCTCCATCGTGCGCATGTCACTGAATAGATAAAAGTGGAGTTAAATGATCCACCCTTTATAATATAATTTAAAAAAGGCAATTATTTTCCTTACACTCTTAAATTATTCTCAGTAATTTGGAGAGTTGGCCATTTTACATTCTGCATCTCCCTGCCTCAAAAAAAAAAAAGAATAAAGAAAAAGAAGAAACTAAAATTCGTAATTGTAACGAACTTTAACAAAATGAATTCAGTTGTCCTCTAATTTATATGATTATATGAAGCTTCCTAACTCAATTCGGTGCTGTATAGCTTTTTTCATGGTTTTTCCAGGGTACTGAGATAAAGATCCTGGGTTCAAATTCTGCTGGTACCAAAGAACATTTCTTTTGCACTTCCTCTACGTTGGTGACCACAAGCAGCGAACTTCCAACTCTCTAATTCCTTAACAGATGGCGGCACTATTCTACTTCGCAATGATCCATGTTTCTCTTTGATTTACAACAAAATCAAACGTGACAATAACAGATTTACGGCCAATATCCATCATTTTTCGAGAAAAAAATTACTAGTAGACCTGCATTTTTATATATACATGCATTAATTTTTATGTATGCATCTTAAAAAGGCTAAGGTGTCTCAGGGAATAGAGCTTTCGCCTTCCATTGAAATGATCCAGGTTCGAATCCCAGCGGTGTCATTGTGATATGAACTCTGCTCCCGGCTTGCAACGACCACAATTCTGATGCAAAATATCCTCAGTGGTAGGCGGATAATGGGTTGGAATCCCCTTGTCATCGGACGACTCTTGAGAGGTTTTTGTGGTTTTTCTCTCCATGTAATATAAATGTGGATTAGTTCCAGCAAAAAGAATTCCACTAAGTAATATTCCAATTCTTGATTTATGAGTTCTTTTGTCTCCTGGGATGATTTCAATCAAGGCTAGGGTTATTCGACATTGATAGTCGTAAGCTTAGAATTGGGATGGCTTTTCATGCCGGTTATGAAATTAAATAAATCTTTAAAAAGCAATAGCTCGGAAACTTAGATATTTGCTAGCTAAAGTTAGAATTACTAAACGTGAAAACAAAAAATTTTCGTAGCACATTTCGTTTCCTCAGATGAACAGGGAAAGAAAAAAACTAAAGTATGTCATGTTATAATTTCGAATCCTAAATAATTCACTAAATAACCTTAAATCTAATTAATAAGAATTTTTTCCATTGCTCTCAAAATATCACAAAAATAACCCTCATAATACTTAAATAATACTTTCTTAAATATTTGATTATAGATCTTGAAATTTTTCCTTTAGATCTGGAATATACTTCTTGAAATTGTTTTATAGATCTGGAAATTCTGGAATATAGATCTGGGAATTGTTTTTTGATTGAAAAGGACAAATATTGAATTTCAATTTAATATTCTAATACAGAATCTCCTTTTTTACGAAATATTTACGATGGTTGCAGAATAGTCAATATAGTTTTGATTATGAAACCTACCAGCATAAAGGAAAACACAGACTGATCGCATTAACTACACTCTCAAAATAAAAACAAACTAACCGAACCAATTGCTGTGATAATACTTTTCCTCTCTGACTTTTCTTTTATGATCTGTCTGCCCAGTCAATCCTGAAGCAGATTCATCTGCCTTTGGAAGCTCCTTTTCTTTTTATTCTTTAGCCACGTGAATAACTCTGAAGAAGAATCAGATCTCTTTTTTATGGGAATAAAAGATCATCCATGACCAGATCTTTCTTCGGTGAAGAAAGTTCTTTTGATCAATCTTGGTTCATCATACTCTCTCTTTTTACCATTGAAAGTGATTTTTTTGCTCATTTTCTTTGGTTGAGATTCTGATGTATTAAAGGCTAAATACATATGACAATGAGAGAAAATAATCAAAATGTTTCAAATATATCTACAGCTTTTTCTTGCAAAGTTTGATTGTGTTTTATTGATTTTGGTTGTCTAAGTTCTTAAGCTGACAATTTACTCAATTTCATATCATAAATCAATTCTTACACTGTAAAAAAATTATCCCGTGAAGTTTCCGGTTTTAAACCGTCAGCTGACTTGGTTGTGCAAAACCGTAAAAATTTAAGAAGTAAATCTGCAGCCTCAAGGGCTTTCACCATACAAAAACAAGTTTCTTCAATATATTACGTAGGAAATCAATAATCAGAGTTATAGCTTTATCGTCACAAAACAAGTTTTTACAACGAAAATAAATCTGTTATCCCAGCAGATTTTTACGAAATCTATACTTGCACCAGATATAAATATTTTATTTCGGAAGAATTTATATCCACCAGTCATCGCAATCTGGTTCGAACCTGGGTTACTTTGCTCAAAGGCGCCCACACTAACCCACTGAGCTGTTACGGCTCAAATGGTTTAATAAGAATAAACTGTAATAGTAAGAATTTCGCTTCAATATTGTATCAATTTGACAATAAAGTCAAATCGCAGTTTCATTCATATGATGTTCAAAACTATGAAGTAATTACTAAAAAAAAAATCCATTATAGAAAATAATCGCAAAATGATTGGAGAAAAGGTATTTATATTACAGAACGCAAAACTGCAAGGTAAAAACTAAAATTTCAACTGACAGTTTCAATCCGTTGGTACTTAATGTGAAAAACGGAGAAAAACCGTTTTGTTGACAAAACGGCTTTAATCAGTTAAATAGACGGAGAAATTCCAAAAATAGTACTTTTATAGTGTACTTATGCACAAGCTGGACGCTGAAACTAACAAGTATTATTTGTCGATTTTCTGAGTTGTTGAGTGAAAAAATAATTACAGGAAAGCTAGAAATAGTTTTGAAAACTGTGGCACAAATATATGAATTTCGTAAACTCCCAAATTTAACTTTAGATACCAAATTTAACTTTAACTTCAAATTTAACTTTGGTGTAGACAAGTAAAACAATGCTACACGAAAGACTTTTTTTCGTTAAATGTAGTATAGTTAACTAATAGTTTAGACTTTCATAAGGTTTTCAATAAAAAGAAACACAAATTTTGTCTTATAATAATTTACTTTATTGCTTTTGAGGTGTTGACAACTGATATAAAATGTTTTATGCATTTTACGTTGAATTGGATGAGATTAAAGCTACATCGATGTGAAATATTAGCTCCAAAGTTATAAAATATCTTTATTAATTTTCTAATGTAACTTCGGAAAAGGGGATGGATTTGTTTCATGCCAGTAAAAATGCTACTCTCGCAATTTGATTAAAGTTGGGCTCACATTCTTCAATTGTACGAAAATGCTGAAGGTAAACAAATGCTTATAATATAAAAGTATTTGGAAAAGTTTCATGTAAGTTTTACGCATATTAATGAAATGACACCAATAAGTGTACTTAAAAAAAGATGGTGAGAGGAAGTAAAATATTTTAAACAGCTTTTTGACTAATTTAAAATACTATAGTTTTGTAATATCGCTTACATTATAAAAATGAAAGCCGATTTCCTTACAGTAAATAAATATCCCATAGAAATATATATAGCTCATTCTAGTCCAATACCTTTTGCATTTTTCTAGCAATAGCATGATTGGACGTTTGGAAACATACACGGATAATTGTAATAAGCCAAAGAAAACTCAGGCACATTCAATAACTTCTCGCACATTTTCCAATCAGCCTAAAGCCCTATGACTGATTGCAATGAACAAAAGTAATATCAGACGGAAAAAAGAATACTGGATACTTATGCAATTAGCCAGGTACTTTCCAGAATTAAGGTGACAAATGCAAAGAGCTCTATTTTCCAGTTACTCTAGGACGAGTTGAGGTGACTTGTGGGGGCATATTGAGAGCATAAATCTCCCAATAAGTATGTCCAGGTTCGAATTTCAGCAGCTTTCGGTTCGTACCAATCACAATGTTCTTGTAAAATATCTTCACTTGTAAAATATCGCAGCTTGTTTTTGTTATCCTCAAATATTGGAATACTCTTTCCGACTGGCTAACCAAGGAAAAATTTCTCGGTTTTTCCCTCCATGAAACGCAAATGCGGGTTATTTCAATCTAAAAGTCCTCCTGGAAGTCCAGTTTGTCCCAGTGCTTGATCCATGAGTTTAGTTCGAAAGTTAGGCTCCTTAGTTAGACTCCAGAGTAAAAACTCCTGAGTTAGGTTCAAAAATCAATGATAGGGAGATGAATATTGATACTTTTAAATTAAAAAATGGATCAGCTGTTCAATGTCATCCGTAAAATTAAATTAAAATATGTCTAGGGTAATTATATCTGTAACAATACGGCTCTTTAGGAAACATTCGGACAAATAAAAAACGTATATCAAAGCTGAAAAAAAAAACAGAAATAATAAATCTTTGGCGACCATAAACGATTTTATGTCCTGTTTGCTTTTTTTCTGCCATATTTTTTATTGCTTCCTTTTCCTTTTTGTTTTTCTGTTCGAATTTGACAGAGGAACAATGCAGACAAAAAAATCTGGCTTTTACTTGGTGTGAATTACAAATGATAGCCTTTAGGTTGGATTTGGCTCGAAATATTTCTCATATTTGTACGACAGTAAATTTAAACAGTGAAACATCGTGATTGTTTTACTAAAATAAGAAAAGTCATGGAATGTACTAAAATGTATTGGAATGGAAGATGGGAAAAAATGAAAATGCTTTCAGTAAACACAAATACTTTTGTTTGAAATTTAGGAAAATAAAATTCCGAGAAACACTCTGAAAAGGAAAATACGTGAAGAGAATGTGATAAAATGTAGTGCGATAATGAAGTGAGATTTACTAGGTGTGTGACAAACTCTCAAGAGAACGTCGTCTATTTTCTGCCTTTTTACTTTTAAAAAAATCTATAAATTTAGTTCTAAAATATTTCGAACTCAAATCTAAATTTGTTGCTTCAGGGTGTTTTTAAAAGAAGATGCTTTGAAAAATATATATATTTGTTTCGTCTTAAATATCTCGCATTCTTAAGCGAAGTGTATGTAGTTTATCTCCAGTTGAAGTAATTTAAAAACAATTTCAACTTATCTTTTTTAGACGTTGGCAATATTTTAAGAAATATTTATGTCTTAAGGATTTGTTATTCCTAAATGGAAATAATCAATACGACTTTTTCAGAATTTGGCAAATATGAATGCGACATTTAATTAAAACTCGATTACCCAAAACTGGAAAAATCAGTTTATGAAAAAGAAAAATCTTTGATTTTTTTGTTTCAAAAACTCTTATATGTGTAAGAAAGTCTTGTACCATTAAGTGTTATTTTGCGTCTGCATGTCAAAAACATGATGTTAAATCATAAAACAAAATTTTTTGTATATTTCGATTTTCAGCATTTTTGACGAATAAAAAAGCCAAAAGAAAATAATTATCCCAAGTTTCTCCATAGTAAAAAAGTTCTAGAAAAATTTTAGAAGAAAATAATGCTTCATTTCTTGTTCAAGGGCATAAAATAGGGTTTATTGTAAGAAAATTTTCGAAAAGCAATTGTTTATCTCTGTGTATTATCTAAGAAGGACTTTTCAATGTTATGAATAGTTCAAGACTAGAATCAAAAAACTACTTCAATGAACGTGTTAATGAATTTCATTTGGGGGTTAAGGATGTTGATGTGGTTAAGCTTAAAACGTATCGTTCAGCACACTTCTACCAATCTAAAAAGAAAGTAAACAATTCTTGCTCGTTTTTCCCTCTCGGGGGAAAAGTCTAATCGTTCTCCCTGTCACAAGTCTGACTTTTCCCTTTTCATAGCTCCGAATCTTACAATCTTACAGTGTCATTCATTCCATTAGCGCTCCGTTCCATGGCGTATTAACTCGGTCAGAAAGCGCGCGTCCTACCTAGTTAAGAAGTACTATATTATTGTTCTAATTAGCACCATATTAACTTAAAAGATATTATGGTTCGTTACACTCCGAAATTTCTAGTAGGGCAGAACAGGACGTCAATACCCGGTTTCTAAGGTAACTGTTCCCTCGTTGCTGGATTTCACAATCAGAGGTGTGTGGATAGGGGGAGAGGGATAAATAAATTCTGCAAACTTTAATAATAATTTTTCTTCGTAAATATTTAATATTAACTAATCCTTGCTTCTTTCTTAATAAAAAAACGATAAAATTTATAAGCTATCGAATGTATGAATCCTTCGTACTACTCTACTTCCAGCAAAATTTTCTTGTAAGTTACACAAAAAAAAAACACTGCTATTTTAATTCCCTAAGCAACAGATTCCTTCATTAATTATCCAGTTAATTTGCCAAGACCTTCAACATCCCAAATTACTTTAATAAATATTCATTTAAATATTTAATTGGGAAATTATTGAATTACTTCCTCTCACAGCTTTAAATCATCTTCTACGCATAGGAAGTTTGTTATACGAAATGAATTATACCCGTCTTAAATATTAATTTAGTTTTCTGCAATCAAAGCGGATGAATAGTTTTAATTTACGAACAAATCCAATGAGCATGATGTAAGAGATACTATTAGCATAATGTCCTTAATGACTCTCAGACGAGTGCTACCCGGTAACAAGATGCATTTTTCGCTTTTAAATTGTGAGATCTTAATTAGGAATGTTGCCAAACGCTGGTAAATATTAGAAAATGGCGCCATTCCTGGCTGCTGTTGAGAGAGAAATTGAAATTCTTTTACAATGGCGAGTTTTCGTACAAATTCTCTCGGTAAAAGTTAATACACGTATATTATTTTTGACATAAATAATGATCCGAAATTAATCCATTTATTATTAAATTACTTACAAGAGAGTTTTAGTGTTTTAAATCGTTTGATGTGTGTTTACTTGTTTTAATTTAATTAACATACTGACAAGTTTGATTTGTACTTATGTTGAAATAGGATAATTATATGTTGCATAGTTCCGGTAATGAATTATGTATCATTTAAAACTAAAGGGAATTTAAAAGAGATTTATATTTTTCAAAAAAGATCTAATCATAGTTTTTTCATTATTTTTTCTTACGCCATATTTACTTTTTTTTGTATACTACATTTGGTACAATGAATGGGTAACCAAGAAAATCTCTATGAATGATTTTAGGTGCTCTTGATCGAGCACCAAATTGGAATTATTTAAAACATAATTAAAGTTGTTTAAGGTTGCGTGCTTTAATTATTGGAACAATAAAAAAAACTTAATTTAAACCATTTTTTAATAACAATAATATAAAAAGATAATAATAAAAAATACAAATGACAACTCGAAATTAGCAATTCTAAAGCTAGAATATGAAAAAAAATTTGTAAAAAATAGAATGAGTAAATAAAATAATGTTTTTTTCTTAGAACTAGTGACGCTATCTTTTGGCATTTATTGTAGTTACGGTCCACCACAATGATATATATTCAACTAGTACATACCCAGAAATACTATTTTATGATAAAAATGTATTTCAATCCATATACTTTATTAAATTAAACCTTGTACCCATTCAAGTTGAAACACAGTATCATGTCATCTAGTTTAAAAAGTACGATACTGCTGTCCTACTTCTCACCATTATAAGATTGTCGTCTATTTGAACATTAAATAGCTTAACTTTGCAACATTATAATGTTGTAAATTTGAACATTAATTTGTTCTACTTCGCACGCTAAAATTATTGTTAATTTGAACATTAAATGATTCAATTTCGTGCCATTATAAGATTGTTGTCGATTTGAGCATTTAATAGATCAACTTCACCCCATTATAATATTGTCATCAATTTGAACATTAAATTGTTCAGCTTCCCTCTATTATAAGATTGTGGTAAATTTGAACATTAACAATGCTTCTCAATTTCTATCATTTCAAAACATAATCAAATGAGATTTATTTGATACCGCTTTCTTTTTTCCATTAATTTTGCGTTATCTTACTTTGAACCTCGTTATATTTGTGCGTTACTGTGCTGATGCGTCTGTAGATAAGGAGTGAATTTTTTTTTAAATTTGGATTTTAAAAAAAATTATATTTTGAAATCCTTTTGTATTTTCGTTTACATTTGGTATTGCATAGTTTTGTAAATTTTACTTTTCGGTAATATATTATAGACCTATGGACACAAGCATCAAAAAATCCCCACTGGCATTCACATTAACTGATACTTCGGTAATATTACTTGTGATTCTTATTTCTCTTTATTTATATTTATTTATTTCGTACTTTTCTATTAATTTTTTCTGCATCTAATAAGATTAATTAGCTCTCGCTGTATGTAAAATAATTGGAGATTGTTTTTATTTGCGCATTTTTTTGCATACTTTTAAGCATGTAAAAAAATATATGCTCCCTTTTAATCATATAGAAAAATATGTGCTCACTTTAAAGCCTATCGAAAAATATATGTTCCCTTTTAAGCAGACAGAAAAATATATGCTTACTTTTAAGAATATAGAAAAATATATGCTCACATTTGAGCATACAGAAAAATATATGCGCACTTTTATGCAAATTTGAAAATTAAACATATGGTGTTTATATTAATTACTTTACAACTATTATTTATCATTCTAACGCATGTGAAATAATATCTGTTTAAAATTGATGTAGCATGCTTTTAGGCCTACGCGGAATTTATAATTTAAATCGTCATACTTTTAACCTTCCGTTAGTCGCGCACTTGTTTCCGACATGGTTAATCGCGTTGCACCTATGAGGTGTTTCTGATTTTTTGAAAGCCAAATGAAATTTAGTCTAGTTTAAATAATTAATTGTTTCCAATTTAAGACTCTTTACAGAGATAAATATCAAAAAATTTATTTAGCGAAGTACCGAAGATAAATTTTTCTTGCTCCCGCGTCGGATCTTTTCTTCCATCACAAGATGTTCAACCAATTGACGAAAGAAGGTTCTGCGGTTTTTTACTCCGTAACCATTTTCTGTGTATATAACTTGACCATTTATACCTGCTACGTTGAGAAGGACAGAAAATGAGATAAAATATATATATATTTAATTCATAAAAATATTATATCCATAATTCTTGCGTCAATGGTCGCGCTGCACCAGAGGGGTGATTTGAGCGGTTTCAACTCTCCATCGACATGTTCTAAGGTCGGTTTTACACGGACATTTGAGTAATCCAAAGTTAGGAACATAACATTAAGCTCGACCCCCGGAAAAATCTATTGACGGCAAAGGAGGTGGAAGTGCAGTAGGGATGCACCTGTGAGGTGCGCGCGATTAACGGAAGGTTAATGATCATGGAAATTTTATTTATATTGTCATTCATTTCATACATAAGACAATTTTATTCATAAGTTTTTGCATATAATATGGATTTGAAATATGTGTTCATTTTTTAATGCTTTTAGCTTATGTGAAAATTCAATTCTATTCGCATTAGCTTACTTCTAGCTTACGTGAAAATTCTATTCGTATTAATATACTTCTGGATTATGTGGAAATTTTATTTGACTAAGCGTTCTTCTAGTGTATGTGAAAATTCGATTCGTACTTACGTGATTCCAGCGAATGTGAAAATTCTATTCGTATTAACGTACTTCTAACGTATGTGAAAATTTTATCCAGGGGATATATTCGTTTCCGAATATGCTCACCTGCTGACGCCAGTTAACAAAGTCAAGGCTCCAAAGTGTTTTTTATACTTACAAGGAAATTTGTTTGTAGAAAAAAAAATATGTAGCAGTTTTTCCAGGGTTGATTACGAGTAATGTCCTTCAAATTATTTCATTTTTGAGATGCGTTTTATTCGTTTCTACCCCACACACACACATCTCCTCCGACACCTCTTTCACCCTATCTATCAAAATAAAAAAAAAGGGTGGGGCGTGCAAGTCGGGCAGTCAAGAGCTTAGAAAATAATCTTGACCGTTTGTAAAAAAAGAAAAGAAAAGAAAGTGAGTAAGGATAAAATTGGAGATTTTTTATCTTCGTTGGAACACCGAAAAATGTGATGTAAAACAGCATCGATTGTGGAACCATTTATTTAATTTTTATATTTGCTGTATTATATGTTATATGTTTATATCTATGTTTATATGTTATGCAGGTAGTTTTTGTATAGTAACAAATACCCACTTAATAAGTAAGTTCCGACAGTTTCAAAAATGGTTCAATAAAAGAATGGTGGTATACGTAAACGAAAGGAAGGGGGAAAATTTCTGCATTGCAAGTTATTTTTTCCTGAGAATGGGATTTTATACAAAATCCTCCTATAGAAATAGTTCCCTTCTCTTACAAACTGGCCCTCAGATATCATCTGTGTCCACAGGTGTACGTCACTAATTATCTTTTGGATTAGAGATCTCTTTGGTGAAAAAGGGGGATAAGGTTTTTTTTTACTGCTTCAACTTTTACTGCCCAGTTGTCACCAAATTTGGCGATTATTATGACGCAAGTTGCGATGCGGATATACTCATTTTATTCATTTTTCCCTGCATTGATCGCATATGAAAGATTTATTAAACTATGTGAAACGTACAATTTTTATTCAAATATGTAAAATTTACTATGAGTCAAAAAAGAATCGCTTTAGACGAATAAATATTTAAGCTGAAAAAATGTTGCACTGAATAGAATGAACAAACTAGACAGTTTCGGTATCAAATATTTGAAACTGGAAACGAAGACAGAGGCAAAACGACAACACGCCAAGAACGTTGTCAACAATTTTTCTGGTTTATGTGTAGACAATGAACAAATAAAAGATATAGTGTCAGATAGCATGTAAGAAAAGTTTGAAAATAACAAAAAGTGTTCAAAATGGGCTACAGTTAAAAAAAACAACTTGGAATCTATCATAAAAGCTTGTTTTTTTCTTTTTCTTTTCTTTGCGAAAATATATGAAAAATAAACATCAAATAATGCTGCTTTTCAAAAATGGGACAATTTTTATTTTCCATTTAATCGCTTTTCGTCACGGAATATGTATATAAATTTGATACGCATGTTTTTGTATATTTGTAGACACTACTTTATTATTGTATATGGATTGCTTATAGAAGCAGAAAATACTTTTACATCTAAACATGCTTTATTTCAACTTGTATTATATTTTATATAAGTTCAAAGTCCATTACATTTTATAAAATAATACTTTTCATAAAATATAGTATTATATAAAACAGTTGTAAATTTTTAACGGTTATATATAACTGCCTGATTGAATTTTATACATCTCCAGTCCTTTCCCTATCTTAACTCTGAAGAAAAAAAAGTTACTTTTATTATTAAATCTCTATTAGGAAACTAGGATTCCATAATTTTTTCTAGTTATTGCTATGGTTTTAAGCTTAGCTTAATGCAAACGCTTACTATTGTTTACTAAGTTTAATGTAGTTGAAAAAATTTTGAAATCAAAGCTTCCTACAGATATTTTTAGATTTATTTTTTACTGTGGAAAATGACACAAATGTTTATGCTATTTTTTTTTTACATTTTTGTTGTTGTTGTTTACGCCACTTATCAACATCAGCAAGCCTGATTCGTTAAACTAAGCAAATTTAAGCAAGTTGGGGTGCGTTTCTCGTTTTTTCAGTGGCGCCACATGTGGCTGAAAGTACGATTTTTTTCAACAAACAAGGCACATCCTGTTTTACAGGGAGGATCCATTCTTTCATCCACAGATCCTAATTTTGACCAGAACCAAAGATCAAATTCCGATTCAGTATCCCCCAGTTGATTTGTTTTAGAAATGGGTGAACTTCGTGACCTCAACAGATGTAACGTGCAGCCGTCACCATTTAATACACTGGGAAGACAATCACGAACTCAATCTCACGATTACATGATTATCTCACCAACACGAATCTCACGTCCTACCAACCAGGCTATTTGGATCTGCCTCCATAATTTTACATTGATAAAATAAGAACATCATCGCTTAGCATACATTGGATTTCACATTAAATTTTGATACGCCCTGTCATTTAACAGTAAAATATTACTCCCGTTAAATATTTGACGGATTGAAAATTTATATATTCAGTATGATTCTATTGGAGCAAATTTCCAGTAATTGTTAACAAAGCATTTTTTTCACTTTGACAAAATGTCTTGTTTAAGGTCTTAACAGGGATGAAAACTAATCTTCCTAACTTACGAATCATGATAAGATGATTTTAAACCAAGAAATTTCAGATTTATTTTTGACATGTTCTACTAATAAGCTATTCAATTAAAACTTGTTTTGCATTGCTATTTGAATTGCTAATTGTTAAAGGGACATGGGTTTTTTTAATTCAAGCGTGCAATTACATAGGTACATGAAAAAACTCGTTTTTTCACTAAAAAAAGGCATATTCGAAATATCAGAATATGGTGAAGTTTATCATGTTTCTGGCTCTTAGGGCACACAAAATTGTTCGGTAAATTTTATCAACTTTCTTTGGTGAGGATTTTGGTAAATTAACAATAAAATATGGTTTCATAATAGGCGATAGTTGTTGGTAAGTTTTATAAAATTAGAAAATTTAATCATGGCACCTTAAAACATGGCGTAAAAACCATTTATTCGGTTAAAGTTGCTTTTCAGTTTTGCATTGCTTACTAAATTTGTGGTAAAAAGAATTATGTGGAGAAACTGGAACTAGCAACGCCCCCTAGCGAGAAGCTAGAAAATAAACTCAGAGAGAGAGAGAGAGTGGACGAACGGTAGAAAGCCTGCCATGCAGAGCTCCTTATTTTTTCCCTCTTCATATATGTTTATATGTTATGTCTGTGAATGTGTTGAGTGATAACTATAGTCATGTTGTTTAAAATAAAATAAAAAGTTACCTAACCGGTTGTTTTTATTCCCCCCTATGCACTACACTTCACAATTATACTTTTGAAAATCAAAATTTGAGCTATACCGTTTCAGTATGAAAGGAAAAATTACCATTTCAATGTCTTAAAAACCGTATTTGTCGGTTTTATTAATCAAAATTATGTTGTTTTTTTTACCATAAATGTCGTCACCATACTCTACAGTTATTTATTGCACTACACTTTTTAAATACATCAAAATAGGTCGATCAATTTCGTTAAACTCTTTAATCGATACATAGCTTTCTCTAAGTTCTTTGATTAACACATAAATTTTACATTTTGATGACAGTTAAACTGCAAATCATTTCATAGATTGTGATTCATTTGTATCAAACAAAGAGTCTCTAAATGCAAAGATTTAGTGCTAGATAAGACAGAATAGATCCAATCAAGCGTTTTCAATTCGAAGCCCCCCGAAAGTCACCCAATAGCACAGAATAATTGAGAGCAGTCATGTGTATAGGGTATTAAAATCGTGGTGATCAGCATAACTATACAAACCCGCAATACATAGATGTATAAGATAATCGTTGCCCCAGAACCTGATTAGTAGTCCATTTTGGATAAGTACAATGGGCTATTGATTTTAGAAGGAGATTTAGATATAGAATGCCTATATCTTGAATAGTTTAAAATATGAAATAGTAATCTACTACAATTAATAAGAAAATAATAATCAAGTCCATTATGACAAATTAAATAAATAATATTTGAAATCTATTACTCTGCCATAAATTTTTATAATTATTGTTTCAGTGGCATAATTAAACTTAATTCAATATAAAGAAATTTGAAAGATGTGAACCGATTTGTTACACATAGAAATTACTTTCAACAATAATAAATCATACTGATAAGAATTAAAAGAAGGAAATTATTATTTTTCATACTTGCCTATTTCTCATTAAATTTTGAATGCCAGCCAAACCACTGCGAGAAACGCTAAATCTTTTTTATACTTTGCTGATCAATTTTCGGAATTGTATACAAGATTTCCAACTTTGAAACTTTCCAACTAATAGTCATATTTCATACTTCGACAGTTTGACATTAGACAATGTATGTAATGCTCAGATAATCATTCCCTACTTTGTCAGCGAAGAATTTTCGGCATTATATATACAAAGAAAATAAATATGGTCAAAACTGCCATAATATGATGAAATCGAAAAACTCGGAAATTTTTACACAAGCGCTTTGGTAGTGATTTTGGTAAAATTGAAAACAAAATATTATTTTATAATATATAATAAAATTTGGTAAATGAGGTAAAATGTTTGTAATTTTATCATGATACGTTAGAGCATGGCATAAAAACCATTTATTCAGTATAATTTTATATTTTGTTCTATATTATTTACTGACGAAGGTGTAATAATAATGGCTATGACTTTGAAAACCAGAATTTCAGATAAACCGTTATCATATGAAAGGTAAAATTACAAAATGATGGGTTTAAATGCCGTAAATTATTAGCCAGAACTATGTTTTTTATATCCAATGTCATTATAATAATGTCATTACTATACAACACGGCCACAGTAGTTCCAACTTTGCAACTTTTTAACTAATGATCATGATTTATGTTTTCCTGTTGTTTCATTAGACTTTGTATGAAAAATATTAAATGCCTTTCTTTTTTTTTTGGTTGGTTGACTTTGGCGAAGTCAAATTTCTATCATTTTCCAGTAACATAGGAGTTTAAATAAACTGCACTCGCTTTAACAAAACTTAATAATTTATTGTAAAATTACGAAATTGAATAGAACTTTTGAAATTGATAATTTTTTTTAATTTAATAAAGAGTAATATATACTTTGTAAAAAAACATAAATGCAGAAAAAATAGAAACGTACCTCGCAATATACCTCAGCGATTCCGATATTTCGAAAAAGGAAAAAATAACTCTTTCTTTTCTTTAAAGACCAGTTTTCAAACAGAAGTATCTCAAAACGTAACTCCGAAATATATATATATATATTTTTGTGAAAAACTTTGACTTGAAGAGGAATAAAGAAAAGTGTAGTTGTACTTTTTAACGTTGTACGTTTTTTCTCTCTCTCTTGAGTTTAGAAATGCTATCGCAAAACACGTTAACTTTAACAACAGTTTCGAAAAAGTTTCGCACGCAAAATTATTTTTATATCAAGTTAACCAAGCTTTATAGATTTTTGCCTAAAGTTTTTTCGTTAAGTCTGAAAAAGTAACATCTTGTAACTTCGTAAAGTTTAACCATTACGGAATTTCGCTTTCGAAAAAAAAATGTATATGCAAATACTTGCGAAATTCCATAAAGTGGTCTTACAAAGGAAGTTTAAATTATTCAATAAATATTGACTAAAGTATTCTTTTACGTTTCCGCTCTTGAAATCGATTTAAGAATTTTCTGAAATACACCGAAAATGTTTATTGCTTTTGAAGTTTTTAATCAGTTTTTCTAAAACAAAACAAAAAATTTCTTAAAGAGTATTTTCCAATAATTTATCTCAATGCGTCTTCATTTTTATTTAAATGATTAATTAAAACAGATCCATAAATTCTCTATCTTCTACTTCGCACTTTATTTTTATTTAATAAGTTTCTATTTATCATTAGCACTACAAATTCATTTTTTTCTTAAATTTTTATATTATTATTCTAAATTTTATTTCATTCAAGTGGTTTGTAATGTTTTCCTATTTCTTCATGTTTTTCTTCTTAGAATTTAAACCTATGGATAATTGTTATTATTTATCAGCTCTTCATCCCTCTGCTTGTTTTCTTTTCTAATTTACGTACTGGGGAAGTGAGGGATAATCAACTAAAGTGTATAATAATGATTTATAGATCTTCTCTTTGAATTTTGCTATTAGTTTTGTAAACGTGTTTTTTAATCATTTTATTTCTTTTATATGTCACCTATTATGCTTTTAAACGACTTATTTTGATTTAATTGTATTATTTTAAGTACTTTTTATTATTAATTTTTATTATGGTATTTCCTCTATTTATATTTACTATAGTTTTTATGAGTACCTTTATTTTCCGGTTAGTTCCCGTTTGAAGTTATCGTAAAATAATTGGAAAAAAAATTATTTAATGATCAAAAAAAGAATCGTTATTAAACTTTTTGAAAGATAATGAAAATAAGGTAAATCACAAATATGATTTCTTTATACTTTATTGATATAATATCGATTAATTTTGTAAAAAACATAAATCATCATGGATAACTATTTATATAGTAGTAAAACATTAATGCTTTAATGTAAGATTTCTTTCCGAGCGAATCCAAAAAGTATAAAACTACACTGGATTGATCAAAACAATCCAACGACGCAACAATCCAACTACAATCACTTGACATGCTGAAATCTTTTTATTTTAATGTAACCCGAAATTTAAAATACTTCCTAAAACTGTTGTCATCTAGATGTATTTGAAATTTTCAATTGTTTCCTGCTTATTAGATTAATAATGCTACAGAATATAGTTTCTAAAGAAACATTCAATTTTTATTAGGAATTTAATATTTAGACTAGTCCAGATCAACGTCAATTATACGAGTAGGCAATTGAATATTAATTTCCACAGAAAGAATTTACCACATTTTCTACACTTTAACAAAGAAGAAGAACCACATTTTAACAAAAATCCAACGTCAAAAGTTGTTTAAATCCAAATCAATCGCCAA
This sequence comes from Parasteatoda tepidariorum, assembly GCF_043381705.1. Taxonomy (NCBI): domain Eukaryota; kingdom Metazoa; phylum Arthropoda; class Arachnida; order Araneae; family Theridiidae; genus Parasteatoda; species Parasteatoda tepidariorum. The sequence goes on from NC_092210.1 coordinate 11,266,593, forward strand.
TCGTATGCTTTAAATTTGTTTTTTAATCTAAATCAATCCTATACAAAATATAATTTCTAAGGAAACGATCAACCTTTATAATAAAATTCATATTTAAAGTAGTCCAGATCAACGTCAATTACAGGCAATTAAATATATTTTTTTCAGAAACAATCATTTTAGCAAAAATCAAACGTCAAAAAGTGTTTAGATCTGAATCAAGTTCGTCATCAGAAGAAGTTGTTCAGATTCAAATCAATCGCCAATCTTATGATATTAAGTTGTTTTAAACTAAATCAATACTGTACAAAGTATAGTTTTTAAGGTAATATGGCTGTTGTTGTTGGCTTACTTTGCCTAGATCTGCAAAATGAGCTTATTGGCGACGGCCGGAGAAACATTCCTTAGGATGATCCGAAGACATGCCATCACAATTTTGATCCTCTTCTGAGGGGATGGCTCCCCCGCTTCTGTAGCTAGACGACCTGCACACGAAGTCGAACACTTCTAGGTAGAACAGTTTAACGAGGACCGATACCGCACACCCTCTCTCCCTATGGACGCTAATCAAAGTGGTCACCCACCCGTACACTGACCGCAGCCAGTGATGCTTGACTTCGGTGTTCTACTGGAAACCGTGTCTTAACGATCAGTTCATTGCAGGACTAACTATTTTTAAAATTGCTTAGTAACAAATGAGGAGAAAGTTCCTTTCGTTTCATAATTTAAAATCATTGCAAAATTACAAAAAAATAAGAAATAAATAGTTAAAAACTAAAATTTAGTAATAGTTTAGTCACATATTTATGACAATATTCTTGAGAGTTCTATAATGGAAAATCCCAATATTTTTTTTGTTATCTTTTCTATATTTTTCCATTAAATAGTTTTTCGAAGTTACCTTTCTCAATTTAGAATTTCAAAAGTTTAAATAAAAAAGTTTTTATTTCAATGAAACATTAGAGACATTTAAAAAGCTAAAACAAGTTTTCCTAATGTATTTCAAATGGAAGATTTACAATAAAACAACTTTTAAGTGACAGATACAAAATTTTGAAAGTGAATTAGAAGATCATTGAAAAGTCATTGGGGAGAAAAATACAATTTATTTCTTGCAGAAAGAGAGTGCGTGACATTTGTGGCATAAAAATATGTGACATTGTCTGTATTTTTTTCTACATTTATTCTCGCAAAGTAACTCAGTTTTCAATTTATTCGTTATTTTAAATTTGAATGAAAAAGTATATTTCACTTATTTTATTGTTTTTTTTTTAATTTTATCTAAATTATAAATTACTGCCAAATCTTTGTTTATTGGCATTATGAAGTGTAGATAAAATCATTATATACTATTATAATTTTGGAAAGTTTAGAAAAATAATTTCTCAACATGACATTTTTAGGGAAAGATTTTTTCCTGTTTTGTTAAAAGTTGAAGATGTGGATAAAATTTACTTTCGAAATTTTATTGATCAGGTAATTTACTCATTTGTTGTCTTTAATTCTCGGTTGTTTTACAGCTCATATTTTTAATTTAGATTTAGGAAACAGGATGAGTTGCCTTTACATTTGTTAATATTATTTATTTCTCCATATTAATTATTTCTAATACTCAATAGATGGCGCTCTGCGCAGCAATGTAAAATCAGTTAGTTTCTACACAGTTTTCCTCCATAACACTGTAACATCATCATCATCCTTCTTGTTATTAAATATATTTTATGTTAAAGGCGTTTTGTAATGAATGAAACCCCGAGATCTGAAAGATCATATCACCGTATTTAAAATTGGCGCACCAACCTGGAGCTAAGAATTTGATTAAAGGTGAGTGCACTTGATTTAAATAATGGATTCATACGATGATTTGAAAAATAAAAGAAAAACAATTCGCTCTTTAACAACTCGATTAATAACAAAAATTGAAAATTTGATGAATGATGATAATGTTGAAACTAAAGAAAAGATCGAAGAATTAATAGATTATAAGGAACAGTTAATTGATAAAAATAAAAGTTTAAAAGCAATAAATAATCGAATTGAACCACTAATTGAAAGTGAGGAAATAGAAAATGAAATTACTGGAATTGAAGAATATTCGGAAAAAATAATAAAGTGGCAATCTCGAATCGCAAGATTTTTGAAAGAAAACAATAAAGAAAGTAGAGGAG
>NC_092210.1:11270735-11309634 GCF_043381705.1 Parasteatoda tepidariorum
ATTGACAAAAAAATGATAATTAAAAAATTTAAATATCGAGAAAGACTTATAAATCAATTTTGGAAGAAATGGAAAAGGGATTATCTTTTAAATTTAAGAGCTGTCAATTATGTAAATTTGGATAAAGGTAATCAAAATTTTAAGGTAAATGATATTGTTTTGATTCATGATGACAAACTTCCAAGGAGCATGTGGAAACTTGGAAAAATTGTGGAAACATTTCAAGGACGTGATAACAAAATAAGAGCATGTGCTTTGAAAACAGATACGTCAATAATAAAACGTCCTATAAATTTATTATATAATTTAGAAGTGGACAATTAAATTAATATGAACATTCTATTTGAACTTTAAATTCACATTTATTATTATTTGAACATTTTATTTTACAATATTACTTAAGATAATCATTTAACTTACAAATTAAGTTTATCTTAAGATATTATTTGAACTTTTTTGATTTAAAGAAAATATGCATACATATATATTTTCTTGTTTAAATGCATGTTTGTTTAAAATTGAAATATTTTGCATGTGAAAGAATTTGTGTTGTGAAAATTGCTTGATTTATTATTCATGATATGATAATTTAATTTCATCAATTGATATTTACTCAAATTTAAATAATTTCATTTATTTGTTAAAGGTTTGAACTAATGCTCATGAAACATATTATTTTAAGAATTCAATTAATATTATTGCATTATAATCTTTATATAATTAAGAAGGGCTCATATTGTAAAAAGGTAAGATTATATTATATTTTAAATATTGGTACCTTACATTTGAGAAAAATAACTTTGATTAATATATGAAATGACTAAATTGTTATGAATTGTAATGAATGAAACCCCGAGATCTGAAAGATCATATCACCGTATTTAATAACATTCTTATCCTTACTGTTATTACTGTTGCAAAGTTTATTAGGTTTTTCTCATCCAATATGTGGATCAGTTGCTCAAAAAATGAAGAAAAAATAGAAGAAAAACTATTGGTATCAGCAATTAAAAATTTACTAGAAAATCTGAGGGCAATAAAACATTTTGAAAATATTGCTAATAATTGATATTCCGCGTGGTACAGACTTCTAGCACAAATATAGCTCTGGAAATAGCCAAATCTAATTTATTTGTTGTTATTTATGCCTTTTATAGCATCGACTGATGTGATTTAGAATCAAACTTGTTTTCATAACAGCATTATAAAATAAGAAGTGGAGGTATTTTTACGCTTTATATTTCTGATTCGCTATTTACAAATCGTTAGCTGACTGAATAGTCTTTTATGTTAACAAAGTTATTCGATCTACTATTAAATACTGTCATGAAATACGCAAATCATTTGTTCAAAGAAGAAATTATCATTCTTAATAAAACCCAAGTACATGCAACTATAAAATCTCATGTTGCGGTTGAACCACAGGAAATCGTCGTAAAACTTCCAACTAGCAATCAAATTTCGCTATTTTCCTATTAATCTGGTCTAGATTTCTATCATAAATATAATTCTAAAATTGACGAGACCATTGCTGCTGTAAAAATGGCGTTATTTTGGATTATCAACACCCACCTACTTGGGATCATCAATGAAGCAGCCCAATATTTCTCATTACGTACAAGGAACAACCAACAGAAGGATATAGAAATATAAACAAAATTTCATTAACAAACAAAAAAGAAAGAATGAGGTTCAGAGTTCGAGCACATATAGAGTTTAAAAGAGTTCTGATACTCAAGTATGACAAATTCACCTAGTCTCTAAAATTCCTGATCTGAGCTTGAACATACAATAAGGTATTCAGCACTAAGAACGCCTGCCCTTACAGATCTAACAGGTTGATATCCAAATGTAGTTTGTTGAATTCACCTGGTCTCAAAAATTCCTGAACTTAACCTGGATGTGCAAGAAGATACTCAGCATTAATAACGCCTTTCTTTACACATCTGATAGGTTGATATCCAAATATAGTTTGATATGAATTCACCTAGTCTCTAAAATTCCTGAACTAAACATGGTAGTTCAAGAAGATACTCGGAATTAATAACGCCTTCCATACAGATCTGTCAGGTTGATATCTATTATCCTATTAAGATATTCTAACATTAATTTGACGCCTGCCTTTTGTCTCATCTCTGCAACGGTGTTAGTGACTAAACATTTCCCATATTAACAATGCATTCTTGTATATTAGTCCAAGATTTACTCATCGGTTTTGCTACTTTTTTAAATTAGAGGCATACTTTTTTCAGAAACGTGTTTTGCAAGGTCGTCAAAATGAATAGGATCAAGCAGTCATAGCCAAAGTCATTGTTAATTTAGCGTCACCAAACACCCAAAAGACACGTGTGATTTAAGAAACATTATGGTTAAATAAATTAAATCTAAGCAATATGGCTTAACTGAAACCATTTACAGCGATAGGGAACATGATTTCGAAGCTAATTTTATTGGCATTAAAAAAAAGCAGCAATGAATTAAAAATAGAGTTATTTTAACTAAATAGAGTAATTTTAATTAAAAATAGATTTATTTTTATTACATACTGACCATTGATTGAATTGCCTTTTATTTGGCAAATTGATCATTGTATTTGTTTTCATATTAAATAAAAAATGTTAATCAAATATGATAATGAATTATTTAATTAAAAAAACAAAATCGATTTGAGAAACACAGGCACTTGTAAAAATCAACAACCGGCAAAATCACCTAATACTGTCGGAGCAATATAACTTTGGTAATTGAGTTTCGTCGTCCTGATATTCAAAACCGTATAATAGATCATTTTTAGCTTTAGAACTTTTTGAAAAACCCTCGACTAACTACCGAATTTCACTGTTATGATGTTCAACTTGGTATAGATTTACATTATAAATGTAGCTTTGGGAATATCTTAACTATGTGCCGTTATACTTATGTCATTTATTGAAATGGATAACTCTGCATCCGAAGCTATAACTACTTAATTCAAAAAAAGAAGAAGAAAAAAATAGACAAAAATGTTATCCTCTGTTTTTTTTTTTTTTTTNTTTTTTTTTTTTTTTTTTTTTTTTTTTTTTTTTTTTTTTTTTTTTTTTTTTTTTTTTGCTTTTTTCACTGAGAAAAAGTGCGGTCAAAGCAACCATATTATGGTAAAATTTACAGCGGTTTTTTCTCTATGGGAACACCAAAATGCTCGACAATTTTTACTGAAGCATTTTGGTAATGATTTTGGTAAAATCAAGACATATGGTTTTATAATGTGTGATAAAATTTGCTATGCCTTAGTGCACTGTAGAGCACGATTTCTTAGAGCAAGATACAAAAACCATTTATTCCGTTAAATTTAATTTTCCATTTTTTATTTTTTGCTAAATAAATGGTAATATGAACTATAATTTTGGAGAACAAACTTTCCAGTAAATAGTTACCATATGAAAAAAAAAATTGCCAAATGAATGGCTTAAAAACCATATATTTTGGTTTTATTAAGCTGATTTTTTTTTCTTTATCGGAAATGACAATATAATGCAGTACTGTAATTTTACAAGATTTTTTTCTCGGCGTATATACTGGTAAGTGATTGAATTGCCTTTTGTTGGCAACAACTGCCCTTCTTTGCTTTTTACGTTACTTTACTCTCTTCCAATAAGAAGTTTAAATGTTTAAAAATAAAATTAAATAATATTCAATAACTCTGGCGAAATGAAAAATAAAATAAAATGCCTGTGTATGAGAATTGGAACGTTTCAAAAAAATCTACCTACTAATCGAATCCCTCCATTCCAGTATTCAACCGAGTTAAATTCCACAGAATAAATATAACTTTGAAAATGACTAAACTATTTGCCGTAACTTAAGCCATTTATTGCACTAGCGGGTGCAATTCCGAAGCAAATCTGTCTTTCATAAAAAACAGTAATGTATTAAAAATGAATTTATAGCAATAAAATCCTTATCATTCTTCTTCAATACCGAAACTAAAAATCCAAATTATGTTTATAAAATTTACTTACTCTCTCCATTTCAGAAATAAATTCTTCTTACCATAAAATAGGGGGAAATTGTGTTAGTACTATGCAATGCAATTTTTATCACCTCCAAGGAAAGAAAATAAATTTAGCTTAAAGCCGCAACTTTTTATGGTCTTCTAATGAAACCGCAAAAGCGTCAGAAGTCGTATCAATAAGTAGAGTTCAAAAGAGCATAAAATTTTACTGCAGTTAAAGTATACGCAAGCTCATGTTTTATTAGAAGCTCTTTTTACATGTTCTATGGTTGTATTCCATGCTGCATTCTTAGTGGGAGCTATTTATTAAATAGCTTTTCGATATCATACGATATGATGTAACGATTATTGCTTTACACGAAACGTCTTGATTAAATCTGAAGTTGTATTTGTTTTTTAAATCTAATTTTAGAACACCAAGTAATGTTTTAAAGTAGACAGTTTATTGAATACTCTGTTTTTGCAGTCAGCTATTAGCTGCTTTTTTTTAATATTAAGGAGTTTGAATTAAATTATAAATTATAATAAAATTGTTAAACTAAATTAAAGTAAAAAATTTAGAATAGAATTTTAAAAATTAAATAATATTTTAATAAAGTTCGTCGATAAAATTCATTAAATCTAACATTTTTACAAATATTTACTGTTATTTATTAAAGTAGTGTCATTAAAGTATTTAGAATTAAATATCATAAATTCATATATAACGATTATTTCTTTGCTCAGAACGTCTTGATTAAATCTAAATTCTTTTTAAAAATATAATTTTAGAGAAACAAATATTATTTTAAGGTAGATAATCTATAGAATATACTTTTCTGCTGCGTTTATACAGCCAGCTATAAGCGGATTTCTTTTAGAAAAATATTAAGGAGCTTGAATTGAAATATAAGAATATCAAAAGAAATTAGAATAGAATTTTAAAACTCAAATAATATTTTAAAGATGTTCATCGATTAAACTCATTAGGTGAAGAATTTTTACAAATATTTACTAGTGTTTATTAAGATCTAAAGAAGTTGGAACTGAATATCATAAATTAAGCTATAACGATAATTGCTTTACTCGGAATAAAATCTTAAGTTGTTTTTATTTTCAAAATATTATTTTAGAAAACCAAGTAATATTTTAAAGTAGTTAGTTTATTTGATACACTTTTTTACAGTCAGCTATTAGATGTTTTTTTTTAAATATTAAGAAACTTGAACTGAATTATGAGAATAGTAAAGAATTTAGAATAAAATTTTAATGAAGTTCGAATATTAAATTCATTCGTAGTATCATTTTTACAAATATTTACTAGTGTTTATTAAAATATTAAATCAATTAGAATTAAATATCATAAATTAGGATGTAACTTTTATAATATATAATTAATATATAGCTTTTATAAAAAAGTAAAAGGAACATTAGGGGGTGCAAGTTTTGAAGCTCCCTTATTGACCAAACTATTCAGGACTATATTTGACAGATTCCATCTACTCCCTATATTTTAAGGAACAAAAATCAAAATCCGAAGAAGGAAAGATATGTTTTTTCAGAGAAAGTACGTTTCGTGTCGGAATTCGTAACTTAAAATATCGTCTGCACTTATTAGTTAGCATATTTGAATTTACCCCCTCGAGTCATTAAGATTGAGTCCTAGAACGTGAAGATCCGATCATTAGATTAAGAGTTATTCAGGGTGGTGCTTTTTTTTATTTGGCGCACAGTTCTCCTATGAAAACCATAGCCAACTATTAAATCTTGAATTCCGTAGATTATGTTAACACCTTTTATTATTTTCACGCTAAAAATCATTAAATACTTAATTTTTTCCATCAGTTTGAAAAAGGTTTTTTTTTCTCCCACATTATCAACGTTTTCCCTGCTTAAATTTAATTTACGCAGTACGTGCTAAATTGATTTAACGGAACAAAATTATTGCTTCCATGAATCTAATGTGCTAAAGCTATAATTGATGTAATTAAACGAAGGCATTGTTTGATTGAATTAACCTCGAATGCCAACTATGCATTATTCTTTTCGGAGACTAGTAAAAGAAAGTTGAATTTTTTTTCAGTATTCTGAATAAAAAGAAAATAATAAAATTTTGTTAAATTTCCCTCGTGTATGAGCAAAATGTCTGAGTATTCAAAATATATTTTTATATATAATATGTTTTAAATTTACCCAATTTGCTTTAAATATATAAAAATTGCTTTTCAAAAAATTTGAAAATTATTCAATATAAGTTATCTGGACATCGTCATAGTGGCTACAAGATTAAAACATTCATTATTATTTTTTTTAATTTCGATTAATATATTTACTATAAAAATATTGCCAGTTCAAATGATTAACTTTGTAATCTCGTAATTTTAGACCTCACCCAAACAGTAAGGGATCTCTTGAATCAAAGTAATGAGACAAACCAAGAACTCCTAGACGAGAGAAAGAGTGACACATTGGGACTTCTTTCTTTTTCGCCCCTACTGAGCAGTTTATGTTCGTTGCTTTGCACTACTAAGTTGATATACTACTAAGTTTGTACTAATAAGTTTGCACTACTAAGTGTAGAGGATTACTCTCTTTTTGAAGTTGTTGGACAAACTCACACTTTTGAGTTAAGATAAATATTGATAAAGTATAAGGTAAAGTAATCTCACTCAGAGTGCGAATACGACATTATGGCCAATATTATGTCATTTAGAGAAGAAGAAAATCTACTGTAGTTAGATGGTGACTGGTCGAAACGAATTCTGCAATCAGTGCTGACGTAAAATATCCTCAGTAGTAGACGGATAACGGGTTTGAGTCCCCTTGAAGTGAGGATTGCTGTGGAAAGTGTTCGTGGTTTTCTTCTCCATTCAGCGAAAATGCAGGTTAATTTAGCCAAGCATTCCTCCACAAGGGCAAATTTCGCCCAATACTTGCTCCAGAATTCCCTTGTCTTCTGGATTGGGTTCAAACTTACAAGGCTGAGAAGTTGAACAATGGCCATCATAAACTCAAAAATTGGTTCGGCTGTTCAAAGATGGTTACAATTATAAAATAATTAGACCAGAAAACTATAACTAAGATATAACTAAAGACGTTTCCTATCGAGCCAGGAGAATTAAAAAAAAAAACATTGTAAGAATTCAACCCTGTTTCGCTTCGTAGTTAAGCAAGCACTCATTATAAAAATGAATATTTAAATTTCAGGCAACTTTCCTTTTTGACGAAACTGTTTGATGGTATGTGCTCCGAGCGAACATTTCGTCAAAAAAATTTGTAGTGCCTAATGTATCTAACTTTTATAATTACTTTATCATAAAGGTGATATTATCATATAGGTACCATATAGGTGGATTTATGTCCTATAAATAACACAAATACAAACAGGACTGAGAGATGAATTGCACCCATGCCCGAAGCGGGATTTGAACTCGCTGATACGAGGCCAACTCCTGAACCACCATACAGCCGGTCTGATTATTTCGTCACTTCATTTCCAATCGTCTAGTCTTCATCCTAGTTTCCAGTCTTCTTCTCAATGCACTGAGATGAGGTTTCAAGATGAAGAATCATTTTCGTATATATTTGAGAATTCGTCATAAATCACGTGATTTCGTGACGACATAATTCTCAAAATTAATGAAATATAGCTGAAGGATTGCTGAATAATCAAAATTGAGAGTTTTATTTATGAAGGAGACCTTAAACAAATTCATTCATATTTTCATTTAAAGAGCTAATTGGCAAACATACTGAGCTTACCATTTTAAAATCATGCAAAAGACATTATATGAGTGGTTTTGATGGGGTAGTGGATGCGAATAGTGGAAAGAATAGTGGAAAGAATAGTGGATGACATTAAATTACTTTTTCTCTATGGTTCTGTGCGATCGTACTATGATAAACATAGTGGAGATTACATTTTACAGCAATATTTATCTAATAAAAAATCTTATCTTTCCTACACTGCCTAAATGGCTATGAAAGTTATTTAATATTTTTATCAACTAAATTACCTCAGATCAGTATTTTAAGTTGCATACAAATAAATAGACCTCGTCATTACCAATGAAAATATAATTTATATGGTTCGCTGTTTTGTCGAAATTTCAACACGATATTGTTTTTATCCATCGTCCCAATTTACTCTCAATTAATTTATTACTGCACTGAGAAAAATATGGTCGAAACTATCAGAATGTGATAAAATTGACTGTGTTTCTACCTTTATGAAGGACACTATAATTTTCGGATATATTACCAGCTCTCTTTGGCAATGATTTCGGTCATATTAAAACTAAAATATGGTTTAATAATCTGTGATAAAATTCGGCAAATGCGGTAAAATATGGTAATTTTGTATAATAGCAAAAAAAAACATTGATTTGGTTAAATTTTTTTAGTTTTCTTATTTTTTACTAAATGTGTGATAGCTATATATTTGAAAACCAGAATTTCCGGTAAACCGTTACCATATGAACGATCAAAAACATATGCCAAATGAAAGGTTTAAATACAATATATTTTAGTTTTTTTTTAACCAGAATTATGTTCTTCTTTACCATTAATGTTATTACCATACAGTTTTACCGGAATTAATTTTATTTCTCCTACTATTTACATATTAAAAATATAAGTTTCATAAAAAAATTCATTTTACAAATATAAATATAAGTAATATCTTGACTTACTGAATTATGATAAAAATAAGAAAGAGAACCAAAAAAAATAATGCTAATTTAAAAACAAAATGTCTTTTTAATGAAAAGATAGCGAATAATGAAACTAAAAAGCTATATTCATTTTTAAAGTAATACCTTTATTAAAATCCTCAGTTTTTCGATTATTGTTGAAGGATAAAAACCACTGTTATAAAAATAACCATTAGGTTCCATTTTCTGTAATTGCGCTGACTTTTACGACATTTAAAGATACTTATAGACGAGGAAATATCATTAGTTTCGTAATGGAACAGCTACTCACTAATGCATTACGCTAAGATAGCTTTAACTGTATTTTATTGTCGATAAGGCTATAAATTTTATACAAATGGCAACACTAGTTAAACATTGCCATCCATCTATCACATCTTAGGAGAATTTATTATTCAATACATTTTTGTCATCAATTCTATTATTAGACATTATTGCGCTGCGTGATTTTGATAAGGCTAATGATTTTCATCGCTATATTCTTATCCTATCAACTAATGATTATTTTTTTAACTCTTATATTTTTCTTTATTTCGTAAATTTTATAATTCAATATGTTCATGAAAGAATTATTCGATAAAGTTATATTTTTGTTCAAAGTAACAGTTATATATTGTTCAAGGATTTGAGTTGTATTACATAAGGTGTTCCTTAATTGTACTTTTCACGCTGTTTATTTTAGACTGATAGAAAAACCTTATTCGCGCCAAATACCTGCAGATGTTAATTTTTAATTAGAATACATAATTTGTTAAATTTTAGATAAAGTTACCCATTTTGGGGTAACTTGTAGAATTATATATGCAATCCAAAAAAGTTAATAGTCCAATTTTTGAAAATTCTTGCCAAACTTTACTTTAAAATTGGGCTCTATAGATGTAGGAAAACTTTTACTTTTTATCTTACGTTGAATGTGTAAAGAAAAAGGAAAAAAAATACATAAACATTCGTTTGTTTTCTTCCTTTTATTGTAGAGACAAAACGCAACAAATTTATAAGGAACGTTCTTTTTTTTCTTAAAAAAATATACTGAATATCTTTTTTCCTTAAAAAAGTCATCGATGCAAACTAAAGTTTTGACTATTCACGTATGACTTGACGTTTACATGAACGTTCGGTTTTTTTCCTCTTACTGTGGAGACAAAAACATAAAAAATTTATAAGGAACTTTCTTTTTTTTTCTTAAAAAAAATATATTGAATATTTATTTCCTTAAAAAAAGTCATCAATGCAAACTAAATTTTTGACTATTCACGTATGACTTGACGTATACATGAACGTTCGCTTTTCTTCCTCTTACTGTGGAGACAAAAACGTAAAAAATTTATAAAGAACGTTCTTTTCTTTTCTTAAAAAAATATATTGAATATTTATTTCCTTAAAAAAAGTCATCAATGCAAACTAAATTTCTGACTATTCACGTATGACTTGACGTTTACATGAACGTTCGTTTTTTTTCCTCTTACTATGGAGACAAAACGTAAAAACTTTACATGGAACTTTCTTTTTTTTCCTAAAAAAATATACTGAATATATTTTTTCCTTAAAAAAATCATCAATGCAGACTAAATTTTTAATTATTGAAGCATGACATGTTGTTTTTTGACATATGTCATAAATTGAATACTTTTTCATTGATCATTTTAAATTCCATGTTTATATTTGTTCTAATTTTTAAAGACATTATTAAAAATAAAACATATTTTTCCAAATCTGTACAAAATCTAATTTAACTCTTTCTTCTTTTCCGTTGGGCCTAATTATTTCAATAAATAACAGTAATAAAAATGCATATTATGCTATTCAAATAAAAATACGTATTATCTACGGCTACAATTGAATAATTTAGAAACATCAATATAAAGATTAAAACATCAACTGTTAAAATAAAATATTTAAAGAAATAGTTAATGGAGTTTTTTTTTAATGTAACAAAAACAGAGATGATAAAGCAATGAAAGCAAAAGAATTAAAAAGTAAGTTTGAAAATAGCATATTGAATAGAATTGGAAAACAATTTTAGCACAATATTAAATATTTTAATGCTATAACATATTTCACATTTGATATAAATGTAGGTTAACCTGATTATGAAACTAAACATTCAGTTAAAAAATAAATATGTCACTACTATAACATACGAAGCAACAATCTTAAAAATCCCCGAATTTTTTCATAAATATTTTACGGCAGACTTAGTTTTCTGTGTTAGTGTTTGTTTCTGAGAGTTTTCTACTTATTTTAGCTTTATTATTAAGAAAGATATTTTGACTGAAGTCTTCTTTGGATAGTTCCTTGGCAGCCAGGAACAGCAAATTGCTGTGATCTACTTCTTCTATTAGAAATACTTACTTTTTCTTTTTTGTAAGATGTACGTTTTCTTATTTCTTATTTGTACTTGGATCTCATGATATTGAAGAAGATTTATCATTAAGACTCCACTATCTTTGCTAATGAACTTATTATGCTAAGTAATTACATGATTAGTGACCAAGAGAATGCAGATAATAGTATTTTGTGGAAATGCAGCAGAGTGTAAAATAAGTATACTTTTAAAATGCTAGTTTTATTTATAAATAATTAGACTATATAGACTTCATTATAATAATTAATAATATGAGAATTATAAAAAACATTAATTTATAACATATATATATATATATATACGTTGATCCTCAATATTATCTTTATCTTTTAGAAAATCTACATTTGTAATATATATACTTTGCCCAAAGTATTTATCATGCAATATTTTTCCTTCTAAAATATTAATTATTACATCTCATGCTAGTTCCCTTTTGTTTCTTACGCAATAATAAACTAAATCAGCCTTAAATGGATTTTAAAGACAACAGCTTTTGATATTAATCATTACAGGAATTCCTTTGCAGTAGAGAGCTTTAGTTAATACCGAAAGATTTTATCTAAAGATTTGCAACTAATTGAAGCTTACAGGATTTCTTTTGATTAATGAAATACCGAGAACTAGTTCCAAATAACGAAGAGCTATGAATAATAAAATTAATCTAATTAGTCTTCCTGTATTGGTAAAACTTCAGGGATACAGTTATTTGAATAATATTTTATTTTCAGTAGATAAATCAATAACATAATTAGAAATCGAAAATTGCATTGTAAGAAAAACTCATAATTATATTTTGTACTAATAAATTACAGTATTGGAGATTATATTAGTTGGAATAAATCAAATATTTTAAATTTATTTTCTAATAAGATTCAGTATATGTAACATATCATAAATTTTAAGTTAATTATAAGATTGTATTAAAATTTGATTAAATATAAAACAATTTTCTGCAATGATTTAAGAAAATGCTTTATGTAATCTAATAAATAAACTCACGTTTTTGAAAATCGAATCTACGTTCGAATTATTATTAAATTAAAAAAGTAAAAATATATAATTAGATTACACTGACTGAAGTTCTGTGCGAAATAATTCCACGTGTTATATTAAGTTTTCATAATATCAACAAACAATAAGTTTGGTACTCCAAAGCTTAAAATATTTCTTTATTAGCTCAGAGCTCAACTAGCTGGATTAGAAACTCCAATTTTCGAAAATATACAACAATTTAAAATCTAATTGCATACAGATTATGAGAAATTAAAAATTTTAAAAGAGTTATTTTAAAGTTTTTTTACGTGTTATGAGTGACTAAAATTTAGTTTTTAATTTATCTCTAAAAGCCCTCCACACTAGTGCGGCTTATACTTTTGACTAAAATGCTATTACTAGTAGTAAAGTTAATGGTAGTAAAAATAGTCAATTTTAATAGTGGTGGAGTCATTGTTGGTTATAAATGTCAGTGTAAGTTGCAGCAGTCTGAAATAATAATGGTAGAATTGTGGCGTAACTACCACAATAAATACTGAATACCAATTCGCTAGTATATAGGACATGTTAACTTGATTCGATCTTGAGGCATCTTTTGATAGATGAAGGTTGACATAGTCTATAATTAAATCTCCTTATTGGTGACCTCCGGACGGTATAAGAACTTGCCAATATTGATGGATGATACACATTAAACAGTTGATTCGCTTAAAAATATACTGCTCAAAGAAAAAAAGAATCCGGTGAAGTAAATAAAGTCTCCCGGTCAATAAACAACAAAAAAATGATGAAGGAAAAAAAATGATAATGAGAGAAATGCTATAAACAAAAAATGAAGAAAAATATATAATGAGCAAAAAATTGATATAAAATAAATAAATAGCATGAATCAACTAGTGGTATCCGTTCATTGAATTCTATCACAGATAAAATTCTGGAGGGGGAGTAATGTGGCGTAACTACCACTATAAATATTGAATACTAATTCGCTAGTTTATAAGACACGTTAACTTGATTCTATCTTGAAGTTCCTTTTGATAGATGAACGTTGACATAGTCTATAATTAATTTCCCTCAGAATCTATGTTAGATGTAGTATTGCGGCGTAACTATCACTTCGATTATTCAACATCAATTCACTAGTATATATGATATGCTAACTCGGTTCAATCTTGGGGTTCCTTTTGGTAGATGAAGGTTGATATTGTCTCTTTCCCCACATAAATGACATTCGGATGAGAGATGATCACGTCTACTTCGATGAATATTACACGTTGAAAAGTTGACTTGCTATTTGTGAATGCGTCATCATCTTCCTCGCACTCTTGCTTCTTAGTCTCATTTACAGATAACGCGATCCTGCACATACTCGACTGCTAATAGCAACAGAAAGAAGCTACGCACACAACCGTAAGCTTAGGTTCGTGTAAGCGTAGTAATGCTTTTAAGACAAACGCTCAAAATACGGTGACCTTAAAAGAGCTCTTCTGGTCTTCTGCAAATACTGCAGCAACTGGTATCCGTTCATCGAATTTTATTCCTGATAAAATTCTGGTGGGGAAGTATTGTGACGTAACTACCACTACGAATATTACATATCAATTCACTAGTATATAGTTCACATGCTAACTCGATTCAATCTTGGGATATCTTTTGATAGACGAAGGTTAGCCCTGTGAAAAGATCTTATTCCCACAGTATAGCTGTATTAATAAAAGTATTAAAAGAGTCAGTGTCAGTAGTAATTAATAATAATAATCGTAAAGTCAGTGGTAGTCGTCAATACTAATAGTAGTAAAGTCAGTGTTAGTACTTATAGTTAGCATTGAAAGTAGAGTCAGTGTTAGTAGTTAGCTTTAATAATAAAGTCAGTGTAAGATTTATGTATCAGATAAAACCTACGTACAGGGTGTTCTATAATTATTGCTCTTAATACGTATGTCTTCATAAGGAATGTATATTAATATTTAAGCTAAAAGAAATAACAAAAACTATGTCGCAAGGCGAAACACAGACGAATTTTTAATGAGGAGTTAAAAAGCTATAATTAGAAAACGTATTCTGGTATAAAACTGCGAAATAACAGGTTTTGATGTTTTTTAATCCTGTCTTCCTCAACAGTGATACGACAAATTTTGATACTATTTTTTGTTTCTTGTCACTGCTTAAATACAAATTTCTGTCACCTTATTTGTACATTTTAATTATTCAATTCTTACAAGAATTTTAACTTTTACATATTAAAGATGGCAATTATGAACATCCTTTATTACACTTAATTTAAAAAAAAAATTTGCTCTTTTTTAATATTCAGTTTAATCTATATCATTATATATCAAACATAGAAGTATATTCTTTGCTACTTCCTACACTGAATAATGCATCAGAAATATAACGAAAAGATTCATTGTAAAGCAAGTTTATGAGTATCCATATATGTTGCCATGGCAACAAAAGTATTCAATGAATTTATTCATATCTTAGAGCTCCGAAGCTTATGATATTTTAAAAATAAAAATATCTTTGTATTGTTTAGGTGGTATTTTTCAATGTGAAATATGCCCTTTTAAATCTTTAGCTGTAGTAATGTCAAAAGTTTGTCGAATTAAAAGAAATATATATATTCGCCTTTTTTAATTAAGTACAGTTTTAAATAATTAGCTTATTATTATATACCCTGCAAGAATAATTGTGATACAAGCAGCATGGTTCTAAAGTACAAATCACAGAGTTTCTTAATGATGCTTACAGAGGATATATAATATTCTATAATCATTAATCACTGCCCTTATTTATTTATTCTTAGAGTTCATCTCAATTTTTGTATATATTATAATATTTTTTAGAATTATTGACAGAAAGAAGGCTAAAAATTAGACGTAGTACTTTTTCATGAAAAATAAAATTTATTAAAAATCATAAAGGAGCCGGAATAGCCTAAGTGGTAGGACGCTAAGCTCGAGGCAGTGAGAACGAGAGTCTGAATCCCACAGGCTGAAAAGTCCCTGTGTATTAAATGGTGACTGATGCACGTTAGATCTGCAGGGGTGACAAAGTCCTCCAAGTTCCAATAAAAAATTAATACCTCTGGGATGAATTGGAGATGGATCATTCTCTGGTTAAGCTCAAAATGAGGATCTGTGGATAGACGAATGAAGTATGATTGGTTCAGCTCCATTCATCCATCCATTCAGTAAAACGCACTCCACTAAGATAAAATTGGCTGTGACGTGAGTGTGGCTGAAGCAAAAAACGCATCATCTGACTTAAAAATTTGCTTGATTTTGAACAGGCTTGGCAATTCGCATAAGTAACAACTACAACAAAGCTCTAAGGAGGATACCTATATAAATATATTTTTTTCAAATTATCTTGCGAAAATTTAATTATTTTTATACTCAAAAATTTTATATTAAATTTTATTTAGAATTTTAATGACTTTTTGCGCAGTATTTGAAACTTATACGATTGGCGCTCATTTCAAAACTGTAACAGCTATAACGAAACTCCAGTTATTATTGAGTTTAAATATGCAATTTTCATAATTTGTAATATATCTATAATAATAAGCATTATTATACGTGTCAATCCCTAAAAAGTAGAGTAATCAACCATTATGGCATTTCTACTGCATCCTTATGCGGGTCGTCGGGCTACCGAAACGGGGGTGCCATCCCCTCCGCAGAGGATCAAAATTGTGATGGCATGTCTTCGGATCATCCTCCGGGATGCTTCCCAGACCGTCGCCAATAGCCCATTGTGCAGCTCTAGTGCGACGTAAATTAACAGCAACAACAGCAATAACAGCATCCTTATGGGTTACATACTCATAAATTATAATCCTTTATAAACCATTAATGGAGTAAGAATAAAATTTAATACATGTTAAAATTAATTTTTAGTTGCAAGTTATCAGCTTATTCGAGCGTGAATAATTAAAAACATGATAACATAAAACATAACATGAATAATTTTAAGTGATATTCATTGTTCTACAGAATTTCATATTTTTACTAATATAAATTTAATCTTTAATTTTAAACTTTTCTTCGAAATTTTTGATAGTTTGAAGCTTAGTCTAGAATAAACTTGCTACTTTGTAATCATAGTAAAATATTATTCCGCAAATTAAAAGTATTCCCGCATCGTTCTGTTGTGGGCCAGGTGGGTCTTGGATATTAAGTCTCCGTAATTTTGTGACCAACGATGATTGTGGTCATGCTTGTGGTCACGCTTGTCTTCCCTATAGAATCTACATCGAAAAGAAAATTCTGGAAAAATTACCGTTTTGTATGGCAATGACGTTTCTTGTTTAAAAAACAAAAATATACGGTATCTGAACCATTCATTTGGTAATACTCTTTCCCTTCATACGACAACGGTTTACAGGAAAATATATTTTCAAATACCTTTCTTTTTACCACACATTTTGTAATAAATTCAAAACTGAAAAGTAAATTTAACTAAACAAATGATTTTTATGCTATGCTAAAATTACAAAATTTTATCACATTTATCAAACCTTTTTTCTGATAAAATTACAAAATCTTATCATATATACCTAATTTTATCACATAGTATAAAACCATATTTTATTGCTATTTTCACCAATATTTCCAAAACCTCCGGTAAAAGTTATCAAGGTTTTTAGAGTTCCCATAGAGATAAAAACATGATTAATTTTATCATATTCTGATAGTGATGACTACTCTTTTTTTTCTTAACGTGATACTCAACGATCTGAAGCTGTGTGAGCGACAAGCTGCAGTTCAGGATCGAACCCAATTTCTTCAAAATTACAGTTCAGTGCCTCAAGCTCCGAGGCAGCATGACTCTTTTTTACAATTAAATTAACCTAAAAAATCATGTTTATGATGAAAAATAAAATTAAAGCAATTTAAGCATACGGTTATTGCAAAATTGTTTAGGTGGTATCAAATAACTTGTGCAAATGAAGTGTACATATAGACTTGAAGCAATAAAGTGATAAACCACATTTCTTTGAAAGGAAGCAATTTTACAGAAGGTAATTGTCTTTATTGTTTCCAGATGGGTACTAAACAAGTTTACATTGATTAAACAGATTAAAATTTTCATTGCATAATACCATAACATAGAGAAGCATCTATGAGAAACTCGTGATACTTTTCCTCAAAAACATTTTCCTGAATAATTTTAAAATAGTGTTTATTATTTTATTGACTAATGACCTTGAAAACTTTCATAAATCGATTTTAAATAATTTTATTTTATTGAATATATCCTGAAATTTCTGGGAATATTAGTTGCATCAAATAATAGAATATTACAAAAGAGAATATTTTTACAACATTAATGCTTATTAATGTTTTCATTTATGTACTTGCACGTTTCAGGAATTTTCATTACACAATAGCATCAGCGCGTAGAAATATTTCCGAAATAAATATATAATTCTGTTTCGGGGAAAAGTTCTTTTTATTTTAAATAAAATTATTTCAAATGATAAACATTTCATTATCAATAACAACCAAGACGCTATTAAATATTTAAATTACAATAAAACTAATAGTATTCTTACAATAGTAAAAGAAAACAAAATATTTAATTCTAAATTGACAAAACTATCTTTGAAAGAAGCGCGTTTAAAAGCAGCAGAATTTTCAAAAGAAAGAATAAATATATCAGTAAAGAAAACGAAGGAAATAAAAATAAAAATATGACCACCGAAGCCAACGTCTTCAGGGGGTACCGGTCTCGGAAACCATAAAACAAAACCTTTTCTATTGAGAGAGAGTCAAAATTAAATGCCAAAAGTAACTCTCTCAGTACCCCGAAGGTTTTGTATAAGTCCAGGAAAAAATACATGAAATACATAAAACCAATTCAGAAAAGAAATTCAAACAAAAACTTGAGAAAATAAAAACTCGCATTCTTACAAGTGATTTTGAAAATTTATTTACGAGTATACCACACAATAATTTAAGGAATATTTGTTTAGAAATTTTTGATGATGACATTACTAGGGAAGATTGTATTAATTTATGTAATGTAAACATTTGTGAAAATTATCTTTTTAATGGTATTTGTTTTAACAGACAATTTCAAGGTATCTCAAAGGGAAATAGTTATTCAAGCGCTTTTGCTAATATTTTCTTACATTTTTATGAACAAAAATTTCTCAACATAATTTATTAATTGGGGTCATATTTATTGATGATTTAATTATTTTTGATTGTAATGATTTCCATTTAATTAAAGACATTTATCCTAAAGAACATGATTTAATAAAGACTAATTCAGATGAAAATGGAGCTAATTTTTTAGATCTTAATATTAAACTCCATAACAAAAAAAATTTAATTGGATTATACAATAAAAGAAGAGCTTTTAAGTTTAATGTAATAAGTTTAACAAATTTTACAGATTTTCTTTTAGCTATTATAAAACAGATTTTCTTTTATCTATTGGGAATTTCAAAATTGCATTAAAGAATAGAAATTTCTCTTTTAATTATTGTAATTATAACTTTTGCAATTCAAAGTGTTTTAAAGACGTTCAACTAATTCGGCCGATATTGAACCCCCCATAAATAAGTCTATGCGGTGAAATTTAGGATTTTTTGTTCCTGAAGAATATAGATGGCAGACTATAGATAGTAGATGGCAGCACATTTTTGGAATTTTTATTCATTGAATGTTTTTGCTCCATTTTTCAAGATTTTCGAAAGGGATCGGCTCTTGAAATATTTCCATATAATTTTTTTGAAGATTTGGCATTTTATCCTTTATTTTGATTTGGTTATTCTAACTCTAACTTCATCTTCATTTATTTTTCTTATATATAGACATTTCATTATTAGTTCTTACTATGTGTACTTTTGACTTGTGTTTGTGTTTCATTAATTTCTCATTGCATTTACACTTTAAATTTCGAATTTTTAACTGATTTGTCTTATTTAGTTTTTCCATCAGGGAGCCTTTAGGCACAGTCAGTTTTTGGTATTACCGCTGTCCACAGAAAGGCTCCTGTGAGTTAGAAAACAGTGCGTCTTCTGATGAAGTGCTGTTTTTGCTAACATGCATATCTGTAGAAATTCTTCGTCTCTTTCTTGATTTGCGTTTCTAACTTTCTAAATTAATAGCTGTCCAATAATATTCAGTGTTTTAGTGTATATATTGACATTTTAATTAATGCATATTCTTGTAAATAAAAACTTTTATCAATTTAATTTTCTTTAATCTACCTTTTCGACTTTGAATTATTAATAGTCAATTTAATACAATTTAATTCAATTATATATCTAATGATGGCTGACGTAAAATGTCCTCAGTGGTAGACGGATCATGGGTAATAATTTCCCTGCTATCGGGTTAACGATGAGGTGCTTTCTTGGTTTTCCTCTTCATGTAATGCATCTGTGAGTTAGTTCCTTTAAAAAGTCTTCCATGGAAACCAGTTTGCCTCCAATGCTTAATCCATGAGTTCCCCTGTCTTCAGGATTGAGTTCAAAATTACATGACGGTGGAGTTGAACATAGATGGTCGTAAACTCAGAATTGGATTGGCTGCTTAACGCCGGTTATAAAATAAAATAATAATAAAGTACAGAAAGAGAGATTATTTCAACAAAATAATTCTTATCCCTTTTTTCCAGATAATTACTAGTTTCTAAAATGTTCTATAATAAATGGCAACAGTGCATTGAATACCTTTTAGACACTTCTTTGCTTAAATTTATCTTTATATAATTTAATTATATTAAATATCCAATGAAATTTCAGAAAAAAACTTCGTGAGTGATTGTATGAAATAAAAAAGCCACATGAAAATACACTTATATGTAAGTATATAAAAGTTCCAACATTAATTTTAAAGCATATTCCTTTTAAAACCTTTTCCAAAGAAAACAATAACAGTCGCACTTTGGAAAATAGTCTAGCTAAACTAATAATCGTTGTGGATAAGCATTACTTGAAAGTTTCTATTGAAAATGACATTTTTAATTAACCCATCTGCATATCTACGCTGGATGATATTGCTTTAAGTCAGAAGTTTTAAACTTTTAGCACTTTAAGTCGACATTTTAAGCAACCTTGTTAGCCCTCAAAATTTGAATTTCTGAATTGATTTTCTGAAATGCTGTTGCAGTAAAAGAAATATTCATTTCACGCAAAAGGGGAAGCAAACGAAACAAAGTTTTCTCGTTATAGTCCATTATAATTGTCAAGAAAAATATTTCAAATGCAACTACCGAATCGCTAATTTAATAAATAATATAAATGATTCTTACGTTTTATAAAGGGATGTAGTTTGCTTAGGAACACAATATTTGAATATTTGCTGAACTCTAATTTATTTATATTTTTTAAAAGAAGAGTTAGCCTTGCTTTTATGGTTTTTCCTCATTTTAAGGTCTATTATTATTTAAAATTGTCCCCAAATTTACCCAAATAAGAGACAATACAATTTCGACAAGTTTGGAAAAAAACACACTTTTAGAACTCTTTATTTCAAAACTATCAGAAAAAAGTTGTCACGTTTAAAAAATCTCCATGCATAGTGTATTCTAAATGAAACAGATAGTTTTGAAAATGTATAACAGGAAAACAGTTGAGTTTAAAAAGTGTATGCGGTGCAAGTGTATGTGGACGAGGCAAAAAATATTCCTAACAGAGTAAGTGTTTTTAGTTCAGAAAATTTGAAACGGATGGGACTATAAACAGCAAAGCTGTTAACCAAAGAAAAACAACTGAAAATCACCGCACAATTTTTCGAAATATTTTTGCGAATGAGAATCAGAAATTTTTTTAACTAGAGCAGTAATGACTCAAGAGATAGAGTGTCAGCTCAAATTGAGTTGACCCTTTCTGTTCCCGACTCTTACTGACCACAATGCTGATATAAAATATGGTCAGTTGTTGAGATTATAAGTAAGAATCTCATTGCGATCGGGCTAACTGTGGGAAGTTTAAGTAGTTTTCCTCTTAATATAACGAAAATGCGAGTTAGTTCCTTTAAAAAGTCCTCCACTAAGACCAGTTTGTGCCACTTCTTGAGACAGGAGTTCCCTTGTCTACTGGATTAGATTCAACATTACAAGGCTATGGAGTTGAGCATTAATAGTTATAATCCCAAAAGTGGGTCGACTATTCAACTGTGGTTATAATATAAAATAAAATTGATTACAGTAAACCTTCTCACTTAATTTCACATAAATGAACTATGTATCCCATATTACAGTAAGATTTTCCATCCCAAATATTAATTTATATAAACTGTTTTTCAGTTGATAATAATATGGAATCATGTCTTTACATTAATTCCTATACATTAATTCATTCTATTTTTCAAGTTACTTATGATTTTTCGATTTTCGAACGAAATTGAATACAAACTAGAATAACTCCGATACTAAAGAAAACCTTAAACTGAGTGGTGAAGGTACGAAAAAATATCCTAAAAATCTATGAATTTTCATTAATATTTTATACATTTATTGCTCATTCTTAAATTCAAATTCGCATAAATTTTATGTTTCGAGTAAACATGAATATTTTTTTCCTTCAAAGCTCTTTTAAGTGCTGATGGACTGAATTCTCGAGCAAGCAGTACTTGTTACACCCACAGCACTTGTTAAACACACACTCTCCGAGTTCGGTATACCTTGTTCTGCAATTTCCTTATCTGCACTAAAACTATCTTCTATGATTTTCTGAACTGTTGACGAATTCTTTAAATGAAGTTAACTTCTGCCAGGGAACTTTTATATATGATGTAAATAAATACGAAACGTATCTTTCAAACCAAGAGAACTAAAGCGTTTTAAATTACGTTATTCAGAATTTTATTTTCAAATTATAAATTATATTCAGAGAAAGTACTTTTTGAGCGTGATTTCATAACCTAAAATATCGTCTGTACTAATTATTTAGCATATTTGAGGTCAACCTCTCGAACCATTAAGAATGAGTCCTAAACGGGAAGATGCGATCATTAAATGAAAAATAATTTAGGATGGTCCGTTTTTTTTATTACACACTTTACTTTCGTTTCTCACTATGAGTTATATATAGGTAAAATAATAAAAGATATTGGTTGGACATGGAGTGATCGATGCTAGACTTAGCTACATTGCTGTACTTAGCGCAAATGCTGTAGTTTGTAACTTTTTCATTTGATTCATTGATATAGTTAATTGAATTTACTGTTATATCTTCAGTAAAATAATGGATATTTGTAAAGTAAAATAAAAATGAAGGTATATTAAATGAAACCAATGTAAGGTGTAGCACTTTTTAACATTACACCTATTATTTGTGCACGTTTAAAATACGTTTCATTGTATAAGTTAAGTGTAGAACTTTTTTAATCTGAATCATGTATTTGGGGGGGGGGGGGGATAGAGAATAATCACATTTACTCAGTATCTATATTTGTATTTGTAATTAAACAGTAGTGTTTTCTTTTTAAACTTAACTTATTAATGCCTACCCCCAAAAGTGGTCACTGATGTAGCTTTAGGTTATTAAAAAGTCGATTATTAGAAATATTTCATAGAAATAAAACTGGTTTTGAAAGATTTCGATATCTACCTTTTTATTGTTTTAATATCAAGACGCTCACTATTGTTTTAATATCAAGACTTTTTTATAATATTTTAAATTAATTTTTAACTATGATTCAGAAAAGATATAATAAGATTGTATAGATACGTGTAATTTACAAGTATTTAAATATTCGTGTTTCCATATAGTGGTTTTAAATACAATTTTATAGCGAAATTTCAACAATATAAATGTTTCGCTTCAAAGTCATTTTACTATTTTTCTGACTATGAATTCATATTTTAAAACTTTTAGCAACATAAAACTTAAACGAAATTTCCTTGTTCAAAACTTGTAACTACTTCCTAACAATTAGATTTAAATTGTTAGTTCATGAACAATAAACCATATGCATTATTAAAGCACTATATAAACCCTTTCTGAAGAAGCATTGTTGGCCATTCTAACTTTTACTTTCATGATTGAAAGGTTTTTTTAAAGAGTTCTTGCTAAACAGCAAATTGATTTTGGGAATTGATTTCATGCGTTTTGATAAAAAGATTGAGAAATGGGAAGATTCGCTGTTATCACGCAGAGTGATGATGATTGGGATCAAGAAGATTTAGCAGGACCCTGATTTATCAGGAGAATACTACCAACACAGAAGAGATGCCATGAGAATCCTAGAAGCCAATCAGTTTGTATGCGTCGACAAGCTTGGGTCTGACGCCTTTGGCGATGTGTACAAAATGATTGACTTCTCCGGCAGAGAAGTTGCCGTTAAAGTTGTCGGCTTTGAAGTAGCTAAAGCAAATGAAACTGAAATTTGGCCAAAATTGTTTCACCCAAACATTATCCCACTCCTAGAATACTTCAGCTTCAATAACCCAGATATAGCAATTTTTGTGACGCTCATGCTAAAGGACACTTTGTTACATGCAGTCCTTGACAGGCCATTTTCAATCAGCCAAGTGCCCTAGAATGCATAAAATCATGACTTTATAACACTCTGTGTGGTTTGACATATTTGCACTCAAATGAGATTTGTCACTTAGATCTTAAGGCAGATAATGCCTTGATCTCGCTTGATAACAAAGCTGTTATCTGTGTTTTTTGTTTCTAGCATCAACAACGAAGGTAATACCGAGGTGAGCAATTAAAGATTTGCTTAATACTTGTCAAACTGTGTAGAGCTTGGAGTATTTTCATTTTAAGGTAAAAATTACTGTTCTACTCCGTTTTTTATTTAAATATTT
The DNA here is from genome assembly GCF_043381705.1 of Parasteatoda tepidariorum. NCBI lineage: Eukaryota > Metazoa > Arthropoda > Arachnida > Araneae > Theridiidae > Parasteatoda > Parasteatoda tepidariorum. The sequence goes on from NC_092210.1 coordinate 11,294,557, forward strand.
TTGATTTTTATTTGTTTAAGTATGACTAATATTATTATCTTGTAATCTATTTGACGCATTCGAACCGAGAATAAAATATTTAGTTTTTCGAAAAAGTCTCCTCGAGCTTCGCATCGAAGCAAGTCTCTAATATATAAGACCAAGATACTATTACGTTAAGAATGAAATTGTTAAATTGCTTTGAGTTAAAATGGACTTAAGTTATTTTACATAATAAAACTAGTAATATAGACTAAAAATTACAAACTGCATTGATAATTTAGTTTTAAAGACTTTGAGGTTAAAATGAAACCAACGCAACTGAAATCTGTTTAAAAAAAAAAAAAAAAAAGAAAGGTTTTGACTTTCTAAAATCTTTCATGGAAATATTTCATGTGCATGGAAGCAATGTTCATAGAACATAATCTGCTCAATGGCGACCTTTTTCACTGGCCCTGCTCCTTCTCATAAAGCGATGATGGTTTAATGCTTGATGAAGAATATGCTAAACATATTTGAAAACTGAATTCTGGTCCTAGCATCGAAATTTAAAATCATTTAGATACAAATTATTGCCAGAATTAGAGGTAAAGTTGCGAAAAACGACATCTGAATTCGAAGTTTGTGAGCATTCCTGAAAGAAAACAGTTATGGAAATTACTACCGATGCAGTATAAGCCTCAGTAAATGATTGGTCAAAAATTAAACTCATGTATGAATTTTACTTTGAATGAAGGGTGCAATGAGTTAAATTTAAAAGGAAGAAAACACCTTTTTAGTCCCAAGGAAAATCTTCACATTTTATACAAGCTCTGACTAGTATTACTGATTTGATACCAGCAATTTACGAAATCCGTTTTCTGTATTAGAATGAAAAGTTAAAGAACTTAGCAAACATTTTTAGTCAGTGAAAATGCAAGGAGTGCTCACGAAGCTGAATATAATCTTATGTTGAAAAGGTGAACACTTTCGAAGAAAATATGGCGTGTCTTGACAAATCATTGGCCAAAAGGATATCCATAGAAATATATAATTAATGTGGAAAAGACAGGTATTAAATACCTATTAATTATATTTACTTATTATCATTATTTACTAAATTTTTAGGTTTTAAAAAAAAAACTAAAAAAATATTTTCTTATGGATGTTTTCATACAATGAAAAGAAAAGAAGAATCTGTAGAAAGGACTATAAATGGAAATCAGTATCCCCCCCCCCCCAAAAAAAAAATCTTATGTGCAAAAGATGGACATCCTTAAATGAAGTATGTCGTGTCTTGATAAATGATAGAACAAACTGACATCCTTTCATAGACATTACAACCATGAAATTAAGCAGGTATTAAATACTCTTAATTTTTAAACGGAAGTCATTTATTCATTAAACTTTCATTACTTCAATCACACTTTATAACTGTTTAATTTATTTCATTTTTTTAATGTTTCATAATTACAAAAACTTCACACTTTTTAACAGATATTTTTCTTGAATGAGATTTATGTGCAAAAGTTAGTCATCTTCATTGGAATTAAGGCGTGTTTTGATAAATGATTTTGCCTTTCGACTTAGACACCTATGTCATGGAATTGAAAGGAATCAAATACTCATATTTTAAAACTGTTTTTTTTATACATTTATTAATTTTTTGTAATTACAAAAAAAGTTGTATTTCAGATATTTTCGAAGAACGACAAGAAAACGAAAAATCTGAAGGAAGTTAACACTTTGAGAAAAATAACTTGAATAACTTAGAAAATTATTTGAGAAAGATAACTTTTGTTCGCAAGAAAAGTGATTTCGAATGCATCAATGATGATGATACGAATGTGGAAGAATAATTTACTATTTTACATTATCATTTATACCGTAATTGAAAACATGTTCTCGCGAATGTTTATAATCGGAAATTTATTCTTATACTAAATGGCTTGTATTTCTCGATTATCTTTCATTTCTCATTTATCTTCAATTTCAATTTAATCAAGTAATTAGACACTTATAAGATAGGTAACGACTTTCACGTCAGTGTGAGTTTAAAATAATATAAAATCAATAATCGCAGATAGCGAAAAAAAAAATGACAGCAAAACAAAGCTTACAAATATATCAGCTTATTAAATAACTTTTCCATTTTTTTCCATTTTTACGTCTGATTTTCTTCCATTTTTACGTGGGGCCTCAGAGGATAAAGCTCCAGCCTCGGCTTTTGTAAACCAGTTTTATTTCAGAAAAGCTGTATTTTTTTTATACAAACACTACCAAGACAAATCATATAGCAAGACTAAAAATATTTTTAAATATGTACAAGGTATTTTTGATTTCATTTTTTCAACATTATTAAAAGGAAAACAATTACAATGTTCTACGTCTGTTGATTGCTGTACTTACATTAGTTAAAATATTTCTAATTTGAAGAGTGTGGGACAGTATTTGATTTAAAATAATTATCTTTGACAAAACGGTGATTTATCACAACATTGCTTTTAGCCCACTGTAGATACTCACACCCCAACAACTTTCAAAAGCAACAAAAGCTACTTTTCCATCAAAATTGCTCTCATACGAAAGCGCCAATTTGCTAAAAGTAACTTTGAAAAGCTGAAACATAAAATCCAAAGATCAATTTTATGTTTATTTTTCAAATAGGAAATATAACATTCCCTTTTTTATCAGTTTTTATATAAAAAATGTTTCCACGCTTGCTCTCTGATTTCCCATGAGATTATCTAAAGTAAAATGACTTCCGTTTCAGCATTTATTCCTATTCAACTGAAGAAAAAGATGTTCTCAAATGTGCAAAAATAACACCTTTAGTGAATAATAAACTAAATCATTGAAAGGGACGTCAATATAATGAGAAAAATTTCATAAAATCACATATTTCATGCTAAAAGGTACTTTTTTTATAGTCCATAGATAAAGGACTAAATGAATTTTGAGTTAGCTAGTGTGTAAATATGAAGGAAAAAACGAATCATTCTAAATTATGTGGAACCCGTATTGGGTTGACTATTTATAGTTCATTTTACTCTCATTATACTCAAGCATCACTCTCAGCGGACAGTCTGTGGAAGGGTGAGTACTTTGATCAGCCAGCGAAGGGACCGACGTAGTGTGGTATCGGTTCACATTAAACTGTTTTACCGTAAAGTACTCGACTTCATTCGTAGGTTATCGGGCTACCAAAGCGGGGGAGCTATATCTTCTGCAGAGGATCAAAATTGTGATAGCATGTCTTTGGATCCTACTCAAAGATGTTTCCTAGACGGTAGCCATAAGCTCATTGTACGGCTTAAACTAGATACTACTAATACTATTTTCCATCAAAACGCTCTAATACGTGGCGGTTTGTGTCCCACCATAATGCAGGTTTATCTTTATACAGTCACTCTCTCTCTCGTTTTTTTTTTCAATTCTACAAGGGAGGCACTTTTTTGTATTGAGCACACACGCATGCATATGTATGACATCAGTTTTTTAATTGTTACACGCACTATCACAAGATTGTGCGATCATTGCAAAGAGAAAGGTTAGAGAAGGTTTCCTCCAAGTAGATAAATTAATTGGAAGTGGCCAATAATTTTAATATTTTACAAATACAAGCTGCAGAGCCGCGATGGCTCAGCGGATGGAGCAATCGCCTTCCAAAGAGGAGAACCGGGTTCGAATCCCAGTCGATACGAATACCGCATTTGGCTTACATCGACCACAGTGCTGACGTGAAATATCCACAGTGGTAGACAAATCAAGGGTTAGAGTCCCCTTGTCATCAGGCTAACCATGGGAGGATTTCGAGGTTTCTCAAATGCTGGTTAGTTTCACCAAAAAGTCCTCCATGAATACAAATTTCTCCCAATACTCGATCCAGGAGTTCCCTTGTCTTCTGGATTTGGATCAATATTACAAGGCTACGGAGTTGAACATCAGTAGTCGTAAATCCATAAAATTGGGTCTGCTGTTCAACGACTTATAAAATTATAAAATAAAATACAAACTGCAAGCTAAAGCAAGAAAAATGTCATGCTTTTGTCACCTTAAACACGGTGCACTGAGGTATGAAACATCAAGAAAATTAAACTCTTAAATAGGAAAGTAGAAATTAATTATGTCAATTAGTCAATTAATTATGGGTAGCTACCACGGTGATAGACTCCTTTCCTCCCTAATTTTAATGAAATTCTATTAATCAGTTTTTAGAATATATTGTCGGAGTACGGGAGTTCTACATCGACATCGGGAAAGAACCTATAACCCTCTTTCCGTTGTCTTAGACTTTTGACTATCAGCCACACAAATATTTTTTAATCTTAGTAGTTAGGAAGTTTCTTATACGAATGTTAAAATCCGCACCCAATGCATTTGTAAGTGCGGAAACTTCGTTAAATGTGCCCATTACTTTGTCTTTTGCAATACAAGAGGTGAGTCTCTAAACTCTCAACTTTCTTCAGTTTTTTTTCAAAAATAGAGTGTCCCGCTTAGGACTGATCGTTAAGACACGGTTCCCAGCAGATCACCGAAGTCAAGCATCACTGGCTGCGGTCAGTGTGCGGGTGAGTGACCACTTGGATCAGCCTGCGTAGGGACCGAGGGTGTGCGGTATTGGTCCTCGTTAAACTGTGCTACTGTAAAGTGCTCGACTTCGCGCGCAAGTTTACGGGCTACCGAAGCGGGGGTGCCACCCCCTCCGCAGAGGATCAAAATTGTGATGGCATGTCTTCGGATCATCCTCCGGGATGTTTCCCAGACCGTCGCCAATAGCCCATTGTGCAGCTCCAGTACGACGTAAATTAACAACAACAATCAAAAATAAACTTTATCGTAACCAATCCACTTACATTTACTATCGCATGGAATTCCACGCATGAAACATTCACGCGGTATGTTTTGTCTTGAAACGAAAATTATGCAATGACTTCAGTGTATAAACTTGTAAAAATTGAGCGTCAAGGTCTTCTTCTCCGCTACAAAAGTTTTTGAAACTAGTTTCATTAAGTGTCTGTATGCTATTCACTTGTTGGAACTATAGTTCTTTAGTGAATTTAGATTATAAATCAATAAATTTTACCATCAAATTTCAGGACCTTAGTTTTTCAGTACATCAACATTTCTATTGTTTCAAAATATGTTGTTGAGCAGAGCTCTACAGAAATAAGCAGTCAAGTTATTAACAACATTATCCAGTGATTATTGGTAGCCCAGTGGATAGAGAATCGAACTTCACTTTGGAGGGACAAGGGTTAAATACTCGACTCCGCTAAGTCGTCCTCGTAAAATCTATGGATTTGAAAATTCTGTGGTCGTTCACTGAGCATGGATACAGTGATCTTTAGAAAATTTCCTTCGCCTTCAGATCTATGTCTTAATTTAAGCAGGAGAGCTATCCTCTCTGCAGAAAATCAAAAAAGGTGGCATGTCTTCGGATCATCCTCAGGGATGTTTCTCAGACCATCACCAATAACTCATTGTACTATTCTAGTGTGACGTAAATAAAGTACCTGTCTACCAGTACCTGTGTTTTAATTGAGGAAGTGGTTATCACAAAATTGTGTTGTCATGGCTTCGGATGAGACCTCAGACCGTCACCAATAGCCCATTGTGCAACTCTAGTGCGACTAAATAAAGTACCTGCCTACCAGTACTTACGTCTTAATTGAAGAAGTCCCCACACCGTTGCCAATAGTCCATTGTGGAGATCTAGTGCAACGTATATAAAGTTGCTGCTGTTGTTGTAGTTCATTTACGTCGCACTAGAGCTGCACAATGGGCTATTGGTGACGGTCAGGGAAACATTCCTGAGGATAATCCGAAGACATACCATCACAATTTTGATCCTCTGCAGAGGGGATGGCACCCCCGCTTAGGTAGCCCGACGACCTGCACGCGAAGTCGAGCATTTTATGTTAGAACAGATGAACAAGGTAAAGCATATTATTTATTTATTGGCTTGTGTGCACACCGTTGGTCCCTACTCAGACTGATCCAAGTGGTCACCCACCCGCACACTGACCGCAGCCAGTGATGCTTGACTTCGGTGATTTGCTGGGAACCGTGTCTTAACGATCAATTCACTGAGGAACTAAGAGTAAATGAATAAATAAAAACGCGAAATCCTTGGTCACGCGGTATCACCCGCCAAATACTGTGCGTAGCATGGAGGTAGCGGGTTCGAATTACACTGCTACCCTGGATGTATCTTCGTGCTGTGCTTCTCTGCGTTGTGCTCGGATCATCCTCAGGGATGTTTCCCAGACCGTCGCCAATAGCCCATTGTGCAGCTCTAGTGCGACGTAAATGAACAACTGTATCTCTGCGTTGTGCTATCTGTCTTTCTCTTTGACAAAGGTTTATAAGCGTTAATTGAGCACACAAGCCTGCAAGTATATGCTTTCTCAATAAATAAATAATATGCTTTACCGAATTTCAGGGAGCGTATGTTTAAAAAGTAGTTATAGTAAAATTGTTAACAGTTGAGTAACAAATAAGTTAATCATTAAACGTTTAGGTGAAGTATTTATAATTAATTGGTATGTAGCCCCTGAAAGTTTGATTGGATTGTGCTGATGTGGTAGATGAATAAGAAATTTCAGTTTATTTGTTCATGCAGCACTGGTGATTTCTGCTTCGTAAAAATAGTAATGAGTATACTATAGTATCAAATACTCTTTATATTTCTGTTAGACACTCAATTTGAATCCAGTGACATTTAAATGTTTTGAAGACATTTTATTTCATACACATTCGTAAGTACTATTTTGAAATTCATCGTCATCTCTTTTAGGTATTTTCTCTATTTTTCATTCCGATTTGCGCTGTTATTTCATAATACGTAAAAACCTTGCTTTTGAAGAGTTGTAAATTCGTAATATTGAACCTAATGGGAGTTTATTGTCTGTATCGTATCGCATTATAATTAAAAAGCTAAAAATATAGTCACTACTCGAAATTTATAGATCGCCAATCATTTATATATATATANTATGTATATATATGGTTCAAATCATGGTTACTAATATATATTAAAGGAGGCAATTATAATACTCATCGTACCTTAGAAATAGACCTTTTGAATAGAATGAGTTGTATTTAAGCAAAATTGAAACTGATTTTTATTTTTTTTTTGATTGCGATAGTTAAAAAAATAATGATCTTTCATCGAAACAATGGATGTAAATTTGTCTTCAATATTTCATAATTTTTCATCGTTGATACAGTATATTTCCTCAAAATAGCACCTGTAATTACACTCAACCGCAGTTATGAAAAATGAATGTATTCTGAAACTGTCAGTTAAGATAGGTTATTTCGCGGAACTTTCATTGAATCGATACTCACTTCACAACAGTAAAAAAAAGTACGACACATTCATTATTTATGCCAAATTGTACAAAAATATCTTGAGGGTATCGGATTGCTGCATAAAATTATCATATTTTATGATGCTTTCATAATTTTTATACGGTACGGTTACAAAAAAGTTATTTTTTTTAAGTTCCAAGATCAAGTTTCAAACTTTTTAAAACTTTAGTCTAATAAATAATTACTTTTTATAGTAATATAGATGTGAATTTGAATTAGATATCTTTTAAACTTTTTTGCTCATTAGGAAAGAGAAAAATTTCAAATTATTTGATAAATAATTTACATTTATTATAAATAGAAAATACTACGAAATAAAAAAATAAAAAAAAAATTATTGGGAAAAATAGTAAAATTGTTAGGAAAGAAGAGAAATGTATAGTATATGTTCATTAAGAGCAAAAGTAAAATAACATTAATTTTTAGTCTTTGGAATATAATGCTAAATAAAATCTGTATATAGTGAACCCATGTTATTTAGCGTAGTTTGAATTCAGATCTATATTTTTATTGAAAATATTAAAACGAATTTTTTAATAATCAAATGGTAAGGTTAGAAAATGTCTTTTTGAAGTTCGATTTTTTTTTAAATTTTAAGATTAAAATATGTTTGCCAATTCAAACAAATAATAAAAGCTTGAAGCTTTATGTTTAAACTGCCAACTTCGTTGAAAATATTTTTTTTATAAATAAAATAATTATTTTAATAATCCTTTTTTTTATTTGTCATAAAAAATTTCCTCGTTAAAAACAATCATGACGATTTGATTTTTTCAAAAGAAATTACGATAACTACTACCTCATTTATTTATAACAAATCCTTCGAAATTTGAGTTACAAAAACTGTTTACAATGTAATTTATAATTATCATAGTATAATAGGAATTTCTTTTTAGTTTTGATTTTCTTTCTCTATTTTAGGATTAAGGTAGGTTTCGTCAGATATTAAAAGCTTGAAGTACATAATTTCTTTTTCCATTTGTTATGTATCCGATAACTGAAAAGGCAGAAATAATTTGTGAAAAAAGAGTAACATTTACTGCAAGTTGAAAAACTTAAAAGGTTTAAAAATTATGTGAAACTAATAATCATTATCATAGAAAATTGGTAGTAATGTGAAAATAAATGTTTACTTTTAAGGTAAAATGTTAATTTTCAAGACAAAACTGAATTTTATGGATTTTCATGATCAATTTAATGTAAAAGAATTATTAAGACTCTGAACTTGAGTTCACTATGGTCTACTTATGTTTATTTTTATAATTATACTTTACGTTATATTTAGTATAATTTTGATTTAAACTGAAAGATATGTTGAAAATATTTTGTATTTGGATTTTTTATTATTTTAATAATCTCTTTCCCCTTTTTATCAAGTTTAACATTGAAACATTTCCTCATCTAAAACAGTCACTAATTTATGATTTAAAAGCAAATTGCCATGACTACTACTCTATTTATTATTAACACACGCCTTTGAAATTTACGTTGCGAAAAGTTGTTTACAATGTTATTTGTTTTGCTTGGTGCGAATTGCTTGGAGAATTGATTTCAAATATGGTATTCTATTTTTAGTCCCGTGAAGAATATTTGCAAAATAGATTTATAAGGAGAAAATAGCCTCTAGTACGTATTTTAGTGTGAAGAAAAACTAAATCCATAAGCTAAAAGTTTAGACAAGTTTTTGATGATTTTGCAAATGGCTCTGATTTTAACTCTTAATTAAATTATATAAAACTTAAGTCGATGGGACGTTATTAAGATTTTGTGTTTATGATTTAAGATTTTGTACGTTAAGATTTGTAAGATTTATACCTATTTGTACGTCTGGTGTTGCTCCATAGGCTACTAAAGATATTGTTTAGTTTGTATTTATTACGCTGAATCAAATGGCACAAAGCAAAGTTGAGAGGATTAATAGTTTCTGCAAGTTAACGAAATTTTTATGTAACTGTAGTATAGTTTTGTATTTATACCTCTTTACAATACAGATACTTTTATAAAGGCAAGTTTTGAATATTTTTTTTTATTTTTAAATCTAATATAAGGAAGCTTTTAATTGTAAAATTGTAAGGTTTTCATGGAAATATAATTATTAAAAAAATATATAGATAATTTTCATTCTAAAAACCCTCTTTTCTTCTAAACTATTAGTTACATCGACATCATATTGCTTATATTTGACTTTACATTAAAAGTAAAATACGAGACTATATCTCACTTGCTCAAATGGCAATTTAAGGAGCGTAAGTTGGTGTAAGTTAAAAAAGAATACAAAACTGTACTTTTCGTAAATAAATTTTTAATAACTTTTCAAGTATTAGTTCCATTGACTTGGGACCGGTTTCATTCAAATACATATATTCGAAACTAGATATAGATATTAAATAAAATATCACAAGAAACTGAGGCAGTGAGATACTACTTGATCAAAAAAATTCATTTGCTTAAGAAATATATAAATTGGAAGTAACAGTCTACATGCTCCAAGCGCTCAAAAACAGACACCCAATTTCAAGACTTGCCAGAAGTAAATGAGACGAAACAGAAGTTATTTATAAAATTTTGCTTCTTTCTTTTGAAATTATGACAACCATGATATTAGGAACATCTATAGCTCAGAGGATAGAGCATTCACCTTCCAATGACGTGAACCGGATGGTCGACACGAATTCCGCGTCCGGCTTGTACCGACAACAGTGCTGACGTGACATATCCTGAGTAGTAGACTGATCATGAGTTAGTCCCCTTGCCGTCAAGCACACCGTGGGAGTTATTCGAGGTAAACCTCTTCATGTTACACAAATACGGGTTAGTTCCATCAGAAAACTTCTCTACGAAGGCAAATTTCTCCCAATACCTGATCCAGGAGTTCCCTTGTCTTCTGGATTGGGTTCAATATGACAGGGCTACGGAGTTGAACATTAGTAGTCGTAAACCCAAAACATTAAGTCGACTGTTCAACGACGGCTATAAAATAAAATAAAAACCATGAGACCATGTTTCATGGAATCGTCACTGGGAAGCAATCTACTAGTTTCAGGGATTTCATATGATGGAAAAAGCTGACGAAATATTCATATTGCACGCAGACTTTTTTTGCGAATGAACTTTAACGTTTATTGCTTGTCCGGAAATTAAATATTTCTACCATCTGTTTCTGCTTTACATATTTTTTTTGATTAACGGAAAGTCTGCTTATAAAATGTGATATATATTCGTGATTTCGTTCTTTTATATCTTCAATTAACTTCATCAACAGCTGGTGGAGTCAAGAATTGCATTTCTTTGAATCTTAGATGTATTCTTAAAAAGTTCTTCTGTTTAAGATGATTTGGATTGTTTAGTAAAGAAATTCTTGCCAATGATATCCTTGTGCAAGATAGGGGATAATACACGATAGGGAAGTACATCTAAAAGATGCTTCTAATTTTACAAAATAAATTATTAAAACTTGTGACATTTAAAAACAATTTTATTCCATATGTACTGTGGAATATTTAATCTTTTTCATGTCACAAAAATGACACTATGTCTATTTTATCACTTTTAACAAGCATTTTGAGAAACTTTCTGTGATTAATACCAATCAATAATTGAAAAAATGAGAAGAATTTTTAGGCTTTTTTTTACTTCCCTATGCTTTAGTATAACATAAGGCCTATGAATAAAATCTTGTAAATATACATACAATAAATATACATACAATAAATAGTAAATTTCTCATAAAAATGCCTCTTTTCACCGTAGTGCAATAATATAGCAATGTAGTATAATTCTCTGTAATCTTTATAATTAATAAAGTAGCAAATAAATGTTAATTTCTATATAACAAATACGTAATAATAAATAAATAGTAAATAAATGAAAAATGACGTCTTAAAAATGACGTCGAATAGCATTTAGGGTGCTCTAAAAACTGTAACTGCGAGTTATATTTCCCCCCCTTTATTTCGTGTTTTATTTTATTAATTGATATCAGTTAGTACCAACATATTATTAGAAATTTCGGTGCGCATTGAAAAATAAAAATTTTTTAAATTTGTGGTTGCAGTAATATGATAAAACAGCATTATCGCTAAAATTAATCTTTGTAATTACATTTTACGATTCTAAGAAACAATGTGAAAAGAAAACTATTTCAACTTCACTCCTTATAAAAGGTTTCACCAAATCACGTATAATCCGACAAGTTCACATACGTATTTTTCACAGTAATTGAACCAGCGTACTTTGAGAAATCATAGCCAAGAACATGCGCTATTAATTCATAATTTACGCGAACAGGAGAAAATGGAGCGAGCTGAAAAACTTAAAACATGCTCTGATGTGCATTTATGTTCTTAAATTTGTATAGAAAATTTTATAGATTTCAATTTATTGCAGATATATATAAATATACTGTTTACAAACAATGATTCACGTAAGAAAATGATTTTTTGCAAAAAATAGACTTAAAATAAATTTCAACTCATATCAGTTTCTTCCAGCAATAAAATAAATATTATTAATGTGAACTTCTACGATAAGTTTTTGTGAAATTTTTAAAGTGTCTCAATTTTTTCTTTTCATTTTTAGCTAAATAATTAACTGCGACTCCTATAATGTTTGACGGGGATTACATAAACATATGTATTAAATGTAGTAAAAAACTACTTTTTGAGCTTTCAAGGTTCAATTGCAGTACCTCAAAGCAAATCAGATACCTGACATCCATTCTAAAATATTTCGTTACCGGCAACTCAAGTATTTAAATTTTAAAAATTTCTTCCAAAGTTTTCATTTTTATAAGAATGAGAAAATTTGTTTTCGTTTAAGTAATAAGCAAGACACTTAATTCAATACCAAGTTTTACGCATTCAATTTTAATACTCTATTTCAGAATGAGAAAAATTCACCATATTCAGTTAATTTTATACTAAAATTTACACTTTATTTTTCACTACTTTATCAGTATCAGAAAAATCATTTTCCTATCAGCTAGTAAGCAAAGCAGGTAATTTAATACTTATTTTTTCGCATTCAATTTTAGTACTGTATCAGAATGAGAACAAAGTATATTTACTCGTTACCTCTTTTTGATGAAATATTACTGTACACCCTGCTTTGGACGTAATATTACGTTCCGGTTTAATACTTTCATTTCCTCATGTTTTTGAAAAACTATTTCTCTCTCTACATCTTGCCTACTTGCTAGCAAATAGCAATAATTGTCCGTATACTGGCAAAGAGTGATAAAAAAATCAAGTAGCATTAAAATAGGCAAAGAGTTAATAAGCTTGCAGCCAAAACACACTGCTTAGTAACCAGCTTATATACTTCATACAAAAATATACTCATTGAGTTTTATTAATCTATCAACCTCATATCAATTAATAAAAAAAAATTACCGTGACAATTTTTTAAAATTATTAGGATGACTTGTAATAAATCAGTATAAAAATTATAATAAAATGTTATAAGCATCGTCAAAATATTGAATCATTAGAATGTAAGCACAAATAAATTATTAGATTTAAACAATGAAATTCGAATAATTTGTTCATCGTCATTTTCTTAGAATGTAAAAGCCTTAAATTTGTAAAGAGGATCTCTTTAAATAAATAGAACATTAAATTTCTCCATTTTCTATGTAAATCGCAAATGACTGTACTTCAGAATAGTTTGAGGCTATTAAAAACAGCTTGATTTGATTTTTAAATCTTTAAATTGGTTAATGAGATTTGAATGTTCTTTTTCTACGTATAAAGTTCTAGTAAAAGTCTCTACTAGTTGCTATTCGTAAAATTAAGAACTCAGTTTAATATGTTATAATAAGTAACGAGAATAGTTAAAGTCTGGAAACTGCAATTTAATAATTTATTACTATTCTTCAGCACTTATTAATAGTTTTGTTAACTTTTCTTTCCAATTTTTGTTCTCAAATTAAGTTTTGCTGAAAGCATTTGGTATATTTTTTTTTTTGATTTTCCGGATTAGATTTAAATTAATTTACTTAACTGCTTACTTGAATTAACTTAATTTAATTTACGCTTATATACTCAAATATTAAAATCGAAAATATATTTTTAAGAACATTAAAATGGTTTAAATTGTCAATTAATTTATTGTGAATCGTGCTTATAAATATTCACAATATTTAAAATTATTCAAAAATAATGTATTTCAAAATAAATTAAATTCGTCTTTGGATGTAATTATCAAAAATATTTTTTTATAATTAAATTATTAAGTAACATTTCGGTCTAATCATTTCAATAAACTCAAAAATTTAACTTATAATTTAGAACATAGTTCGCAATTTCTTCAGTAATAAAATATAAAAAATAAAGCTATTATTGTTCTATTGTTGCTAATGTCACTTGAAATCAAGTACATTTTTTAAACAGAGGGGGGGGGGTCTTGTTTTTCAGTGTGACCAAGCATACGACTTCAGCTACACACACGTCACAGCCCGTTTTACGGAGGGGATACACTTCATCCATTCGTTCATATACAAATCGTAAACAAGAGAACGATTTTTCTACAATTCAGTACTCTCAGAGGTATTGATTTGTATAGGGACTTGGAGGACTTTGTGACCCCGACAGATCTAGCGTTCACCACTCACCATTCTAAGTCTCGTTCTCATGAACACGAGGAGTCCAACTTCCTACCTATCAGGCAACCCCGGTCTATAGATATTTTTAATTAAAAAAACTGAAACTTTTTAAATATTTGACGGCTTTTGAGCACTATTCAGTAATAAATTAAAAAAACAATAAAAAAATATAAAACATGCTAAAAATTATTTTTAAATGGAATTGTCAAATGATTAATTAGTTTCATTAAAACGTGCATTTTTTATACTGATTTTGCATTATTTTCACATTTTTTGTTAAGTTTGTTTATACTTTTTACCCATAAATTTTTTTGCATTCCTAACACAGTTCGTTGTCAACAGTTTTCTTCTGTTGCGGTTTTTCGCACATTCAAGATGTCTGATTTTCGAATCATTAAAATTATATGTTCGAACTTGATACTGTCAACAGATAGATCGAATGTTTTTCACGGTATACAGTTTTTTTTTTTCTTTTCGTATGCCTCATTAATACCACTGATTATTATATTTAGGAATGGGATTTTCGGATTTGAATTTCGAAGCGTGAACGGATTACAGAATAAAAAATTCAACTTATGAACAATTTTCGAAATTTTTGAAATGTCGAATGATAAATATAAATAATACTACAGAACAAACGTTTTTGTTGAATTTATGCAAATACTTGATCCAGCCTGATTCGGATGTGGGGATTTCACACAAATCTGAAATTAATTTTGCTTTTAAAGCAACCAGGTTTGTTTGTTTTTTTTAAAATAAAATTTTTATTTTATTTTTTTGTTGATGTGTACGAGTTTAAAGACGTTAAATGCAGAGGGTTTTGAAAATATTGCAACAAATTTCTAGAGGAGTTTAAAAAATTTAAATCAAATCAATCTTAAGAGCTCATGACCGGAAATGCCCACATACGCCTTTGAGGGTTCTTCTCTATTCTGAATTGTTTTTGTTTTTTTCGAGTACTAAACAGGTCATAATAAGAAAACGCCCTCAGATGCGTATGATAACATTTCCAGACATGGGTTCCAGTGATATTTTATTCCTTATGATGTGCCCTAACACCCCGAGAAGTTTGTCTCAATATTTGTATAATCCCCTGTTACATCGAACGTTTTCAAACTTGTACAGTCCGCAAAAAAAAAAAA
>NC_092210.1:11310134-11319407 GCF_043381705.1 Parasteatoda tepidariorum
ATTCATAACAATTGGCCAATTGTACGTTTCTTAAGCTTCTAAATTTTGTATCAATATTTTCAGGAGAACTTGGTAAAGGTGAAGCCCTAATATTATCTGTTTTATTTACTTCAATTTCGATAAATAAATTTGGATCCTGTCTATTTTGCAATTTAATTTTTACGACATTATAAATTTTCGTTTTGTTTTCATTACCGTCAAATGTTCAAATGCCAATATTTTCCTTTCGCATTTTGGGAAAGTTATAAATTTTTGCTAAGGGACTACAAAATAAGCTAAGCTATTTCTTATTGTCTAAGAAAACGCGGCAAAATTTTTTATTTTTATTTTCATCCCCAATCAACGTAACGCATGTATGTTACAAAATGCTATTGAGTTTAATTTTATAAGTTTTCGTCTTAAAAACTGACTTAACAATGCTATAAGTTACATTTTTCTAATGAGGGCATTCGATACTTGAATCATTTTGTTTTCGAAAACATAGCGAAATATGGTGGGATCCCCCCCCCCCAAAAAAAAGAGCAGCATGATGTCAAGGTTTAAGGCATAAAAAAACAACATCCTTTCTTTTTTAAAATATCTCTAATTTCTTTAACATTAAAAGTATAACACTATTCTAATTTATGCGAATTATTGCAGAATAAACATTTTTTATTTCATGGTTTCTGTCTATGCTATTATGTTTAACAGTTTTTATTTTTTCTTGTGAGGAAAGGAAATAAGATGGGAATGGCTTATGATTATTAATTTGAAGTGATCGCTCGCGATTTCTTATTTCTGAATAATGAAATCTTAATTAAAGCATATAAATATAATTCTTAATCATTTTGGGAGCGGTTGAATTCTAAAACAAATTCTGATGGAATTAAAATGGATGTCAATAAATTGGAATAAGAATCACCCTTTGTACCAAAGTTTTTTTAACTGCGTACCCGTGTTTCCGCAACGTCATATAAATTTCTTAAATTCATAACCACATCGGGTTTTTTAACAGACGTCAAATTCAATAAATTGCTCTAATGATCGTTGATTAACATGTTTTTCTTTCCAAACCTATATTTTAATAAATCTAGGGCTTTATCGTATTTCTCATCGGAAATTGCAAATCCGTTAATGCATGCAAGTGCTTTTCCACTTAAATAAGATTTCAAATAATTAAATTTTTCAATTTTGTTTAATTTTTCACTATTATGAATGCAACTTTCAAATAAATAGTAAAAATCTAACTTGCATAATTTCATGAATATTTATTTAAATGCTTTTATGGTAGAATTATTTTAATTAAATTTATTTACATGTAATTAAGGTCAGTGTTTACGTGCATACATTCATAATTCTTAGAATAAACTAAGGAATCTGGTTTTTTAAACTGTATAATCTGGGATAGAATTCATTTTTTTTATTTTTAAAGAAAGTTTTGTTTTCCAAAAAGAAATTTTTTATTTGATTTCCTCAGACATTTCAATATCTTCAGAAATTGCATCTTAAGTCAAAAGATCTACAATTTCATTATACAAGAAAATTAATTTACTTCCTTTTCATTGTGACAAAAAGACTTCAAATTGTTCAACTAATTCAGCTTCGTTATAAATATATAACCGTCGCTGAACAGTCGACTTAATTTTCAACTCCATAGCCTTGTAATTTTGAAACCAATCCGGAAGACAAGGGAACTTCTGGATCGGATTCGGAGAAATATGCCTTTGTTTGGGGCTTTTTGATGGAACTAACCCTTATTTGCGTTACATGGAAAGATAACCAGGAAAACCACTCACGGTTAGACTAACGGCAAGGAGACTCTATCCCGTGATGCGTATAAAGGATTCAAGCCCGGTTCACCTCATTGGAAAGCGAACACTTTATCCCCTGATCCACCACAGCTCCAGCTACTTTATTAATTGATTCTTCAATTTTGTTAATGTTGTTCTTATGGCAGTACGCTTCTTTTTTAATTTCTAATTGTCTTCAGCCATATTCATAAAATATGACTCTATCCAGATAATTCAGTTATAATTTCGAGAAAAAAATTCTCACCTGGATATTTCAGTAGCCGATGATATCAAATCAATTAAAATTCAAATCAATAATCAGTTGTTCAATAATCAGAATGGGTTCAGCGGCTCTGTGGATTTTCTAAATATTCAGTAAGATCAATGATCCACGAAATCTAGTATAACATCTATTTAATATCAAGAAAAACCACAACTTACACTTCCGTGTCTGCTAGCTCACTGTTTCAGTTATTAGGCCCACAACGCCCTCACAGTAAGGAGGTTTAACCAGTGGTTAAGCAACCAAAATTTTACAGCTTCAACTAGGCCCACCTAATGAAGCCACTTTGTTTCTTGCTGATGCGTACATATTATAGTCGAGAGGGCTAAGCTCTTAATATAATGACCTCCAGAACGAAGGTTTGAGTCCCAGCTTTTCTCCATTCCTTTCAACACATGAAGAGTTTCCATCGTCCTCATTTGTGACCCTGGACAATTTAAATACGACACTCACATTCACGCATAGATGACAGAGCCATAAAACTGCTTTACACAAAAAAGCCTTCCATTTTCCATCGCTTACGATAGGTGAATCAGTTAAAATAATTAAACCACATTCCATGGCACATTTGACAAAACACAACTTAACCACAACCTAATACCAATGCCCATTACCTAACGAAAAGCCTGGTTCCAAAATCCAGTTAAATTTCTTTTTTGCGGTTTTGAAATCATACTAGTAGAAAATGGTTAAAAAACCATTCAGATTTTTTTTCATGGTTTTTAACCATACTAGATGTAAACAGTTTCAAACCCATAAGGGAAAAAATTTCTTCAACTTAACGTTACGGTTTATTGGAAGATAGATTTCTGTCGGATATTTTACCGAAATTTTAAAATGAAAATTGTAACAGAGTAAAAATTAGAAAAAAATCTACAATACGTATTATAGATACATTGCAAAACAATTAATATATATTCTAGATAAGAAATAATAGTGATCAGAGTAGAGTTCATAAGAAATATTCATTAGAAATACTGTTAAGAGATTTTAGTAAGTTTTATAGAAAGAAATATTTTAACTAATTTCCAATATTTAAAAAACATTTTCAAAGTTATTCTAAAATATAAATGTGTAACAAATGGTACAACAGGACAATCTGCTTTAATGAATCGTAATTTCAAATGTCAATATACATCTAATTAACTTCTCTGTGACGAAAACAAAACGAATTCTTAGAATGGAATTCTAAAATAGATTTCTGAGGTAGAAGAGAATAAATCCTTTGAAAAGGAAGGGGCTCTTTTAATTTATGCTTAGATGAAACAGGCATTAACTATTTTGAAGCTCGTTGTTTTCAATGGAAATATTTGTGTTTTGATTAAGTCTTTGCGAAATATTTCAATCGTATGTAATAAGAAATGTATTATTCAAATCCAGGAATACACTGAGAGAGGTCATTATTTTTAAAGCAATACCTTTTAAACAATAAGTTTAATATATTGCTTTTAAAATGAGTACATTTTGTTTTCCAATATCATTAAATTCCGCCAATATAAGAGCTTTGAAAACTAATTACAATGAAAAAATTGCATGGTTAGTGACTTACACATAGTATTATTGAATCGGTAAATTATGACAAAAATTACTCAAAATTTAAGGAATGAATGAATTATTTTATGGAATAGATAATTTGATATACTAATAAATCAGTGATATAAGCGAAAGGGTAAATTAATGAATCGATGAAAAAGTGAATGATGAATTGGTGAGTGGCATTTTAATGAATCAGCAAATGTGTAAAAAATGAGAATTAACGTTTAGGTATATTAGTGCATCATTTAAGGGCAAATTAGTATATCCGTAAAACCGGAAAATAAATTTAAAAATATTTTTATAAATATTTTTTCGTGGTTCGGCAGTGGAAAACCTAAATGTAAACAAACTTATATGGAGTTATAAAATAAATGGTGGTAAGAAGCTGAAACAGAAATGCGTACTTGATAATGAAAAGAAATCATGAGCTGCAAAAAGAAAACTGAGTGAACTTGATTTGAGCTCTCAAATCCTAGACCTCCATTCTCAATACCGTCTCGTCATGATTAAAGAAATCAAAATAGGTTTGAAAAAAGAAACAAAGTAGCCAACAAAAAAATGGAAAATTAATGAGGCACTGAAACAATACATTAAAAACCGTGGTAGACTAAAGAATTGACAGTGGTCGAAAAAGGCAGATTAGAGCAGGATTGATTTCCAACAATATGAATAAAAACTCCAGTCTTCAGCTAAGAAATCGACGTTAATATAAATTATATAAATTTCTGATAATCAAAATGAGCTGATGCGAACGAGATTAAGAGGATTTCGGCGTTATAGAACAGTGGTTACCAACTGGCGGCCCGCTGGCCGCATCCGGCCCGTGAGGCCTTTTTTTGTGGCCCGCGAACTTAAATATATTGTTGTCGTTTTCTTGCGGACAATTTCCGTAAGAACTCTGTATAGGTATAAAATACTTTTCTTTCGTTTAAGGAAACCTAATTTCTTCGTTTCTGTGAAATTTAACCTACCGACAGTTGCAAAAAAAATTATTTCTCAGGTTTTGCATCCAAAAAAATATTTATCCAAATACAAAAATAATCGTGTATGTTGCTCTCTGTTATTTAATTTTTTTTCAGTGAATATAATTTAGCATGTGCGTATCAGAAATTTTTTCGGAGAAATTCTCCCATTTAACTTCTTGAAACCACTCATTTTGGACGAAATTATTTACATTTGTAAATTTTGAAACGCATAAAAGAGGGAATGAATATCATGTTTTATTTAAAATCCTTGAATTGAATATCGCATCAAAAGAAAAAAAACTAATTTCAGATGCTCGAGAAGTTTTTTGTTGTTGCTATAATTTCTAATAAGTCGAAAAAATGTAATATATCACAGAATTAAATTTAAAAGAAAAAATAATCTTGTCACTAAGTTTGCGATTAAGAGAAGATTCAAAATGATACGTTGTAACAAGCATTATTTGCAATGCTTGCTATTTTGCTTTTTAATATTAAAAAAACTTTGATGAAAATCTGACAGTACTATTTAATGTTCCTTCAAACATAAGATTCCTATATATAATTTTGATAAAGTATTGGCCAACCATTTGACTGGTGTTTTTAATTGCGGCCCCCGGACACATGTAAGTTGGAAACCCTTGTTATAGATGTTGAATTTGTACTAATTGTGCAAATTTGCAAGAATATGCATTTGTATTAATGAACATGAAAAACCGTGTTAGCTTAGAGAAATGACGGAGGCTGAAAAAGTCAAATCAGGACTTGAATCTTTTTCCATAACACATGATGTTAATTGGGGAATCGACGTTCATATAAATTAAACTGACTTTAGAGCATTTGGAATATAACATTATCACATAAGATGTGAAATGGATTGAAATAGTTTCTGAGTTATAGGAGTTGAATTCAATTTATGTAAATTTATGTGCATATGTATTTATATTTATAATTCCTTTATTTATAGGTAAAATTAATAATTTTTACCTTAAAAAACACTAATTTTGTATTGGCATACTTTTGTCTATAAAAATCACTTCGTATCAATGCATTTTTGTGCTAAATCAAAAAAAAAAATATTAATTTTTGCCTAAAAAAAACGTTTACCTACCCTTTTTATTAAAATTATTTATTTTTCGATCTTTGAAAAAAAATTGTATAGTCATAATTTTTAAATTTGGTAGAATAAAATACATAAAAATAAGGCTAAATTGAGAAGAAAAACTATATCGAGAGTTCATTTCGATGTAATATTTGTGTAATCTAAAAATACACATTGATTTTCCATTCAAAGTATATGTCTTCTTTTTATAGACCTTTACTATTTTTTTTTCATTATATAGTAAGATGACGCTAAAATAGAAATAAAAAAAAAGCACTTTAAATCCCTTTTTTTCGGTTAAGTCAAATCAGCCTTAAAGAAAATCTGCTTTTGGCAAATAGTTCAACCTACTTCTTTCTTTAGATCCATCAGAAGCTTCCAAAGTAAATCTTTTATTCTTGAAGCAGATTTCGGAAATAGTGAGAACATTGGGATAAAGAAAAAGTACTTTACTTGCGCTATGGTAGAAACCCTCGAATCTGCACACTACTTTGAAATCCTTCTGGAAACTCAAACAGTTCTGTGGTGATTTAGGTAGTGCTTCCTTAAATCCTTTAAGTTCGTATAAAAATTCAAGTACAAAATCTAAATTATATAAGTTTCCTGCAACCCGGGAGAGATTTGGCTCAAACGAATTTCGTCGAAATAAAGCAGACCAGTGCTGAGACTGAATATAATACAAGAAATAGACAATGCAATATGAAATTTTAAAAAAAGTCTATTTTATAACGCTTAGCTAAGAAATAAATTTGATTGTAAAACTTTTATATCTGTCATTGCTTATAATGAACTTTTATAGTTACAATAATTGTTGTTATTGTTATTGGTTTGAATGTATGCGGTCAAAATAAAGCAGACCAGTGCAGAGAATGAATATAGTACAATAAATAAATAATACTATGTGAAGAAAATAAATTTTACAAGTCTATTTTGTGACACTTAACTAAGAAATTAATTTGATATTAAAACTTTCATGTCTGCCAGCAGTTATTGCTTATAATTACCTTTTATAGTTACAATAATTGTTGCTATTGTTATTGGTTTGAATGTATTTTGTCGAAATAAAGAAGACCTGTGCTGAAAATGAATATAATACAAGAAATAGACAATGCAATATGAAATAAAAATGAAGACTTAACAAGTCTATTTTATAACACTTAGTTAAGAAATAAATTTGATGATAAAACTTTTATATCTGCTATTGCTTATAATGAACTTATATAGTTAAAAGAATTGTTATTTGTATTATGTATTTTACCCAGATAAAACAGACCGATGATGAGAATAAATATAGTGCAAGAAGTTGATAAATACATCATGAAGAAAAAAAACCTATCAAGTCTATTTTATGACGCTTAGTTAAGAAATAATTTTTACAGTAAGACTTTTGTATGTGCCAGTAGTAATTGCGTACAATGAACTTTTATTGTTGAAGGAAGGACCAAAATTTATTTATTAATTTTCATACAGATTTTTGTCATTTAGATTTATCTTCATTAAAGGTTGAACTCAAAATTAGCTAGTTAATTCAATTAGTGGATTTAAAACAATTCACAAGGTTAAGTATTATGGCTTAGAATTTCACAAATCATTTAAAGTAGAAATTATTAGAGTGAGTTTCTTATAAGCTCTTTCTCTGGAAAATACGCAGTTTAAGTTACTCAAACCAGTATGAAAGCTTTATTTTAAAGCTAAGTTTATTAGTCGCTAAAAATAATGTGCTGGATAAAATAATATTCTGGATAATTCAAATAGCTTTAAAATTTAAATAGCTTAAACTTTAAAAAATTAGGCGATATTTTTCCACTTACAAGTGTTTTTTTGAAACTCTTTCGCCACAAAATATAAGCTGCTTTAAAATCAAAGCAAAGCTATAATTTTAATAAAATGTACTATCTGGATGTAAATAATTAACTGAAGGACAATTTTTTTAAAATAAAATATTAAATTGTTTTCATAAATTATTAATTTTGCTGCTTTTTTTTACCTATATTAAAGAAAAACATTAAAATGAATTAATAATCCTCATTTTTTGAAAATATTTATAAACGCAGATAAGACAACATGTGAATAACTTGTCAAACAATGAATAAATATATCACTAACTATTTTCATTGTCATAAAACTTCGACTTTTCATCATATTGACATGATGCGCTATTTTTACCCTAAGAAAAAGAGTATGGTCAAACTGTCAAAATGCGGTAAAATTTACCGTCTTTCTGGCACTATGGGAACACGAAAAAGATTGGTAATTTTTACCAAAAAGCTTTGCTCGTAATGTTATTACAATTAAAAATAAAATATGGTTTTATATTAAGTGATAAAACTTTGTAAATGTAGAAAAATTTGATAATTTATCAGGATTCCTTAGATCATGGCATAATTTTTTTTTTTTAAATTTATTTTATTGATATATAATTTTATTAAAAGCCACGCTATCATCTACTACCATTTTTGGAACAAAATCATTTTATTTAGATTAATTCCCCCATAATCTATAATTTATGGTATCACACTTAATCGTTTCAAACATCTAAGAAAGATAGGGTGCGAATTGACGCTATGTCGGGTCGTTTATGTTTTCCTGGAGATTCTTATTTGCACTGAAATTATTTATATATCCAACCATTTGACTGGTGTTTTTAATTGCGGCCCCCGGCCTCATGTAAGTTGGAAAACCCTGATCTAAAACATTGAAAATACCGTTAAGAAAGTTTTACAAGTTCTATTCAAAATTCGATTTCCTCTAAATTTCCTGAACCAAAAAGGAATGGGCTAAATGTGCAATTTGATAGCATAAAAATTAGATATAGGTATACAGTGTCAAGACCATGGTAAACAAAGGAAAAAAATTAAAACTTGTGATATTCGCAAATATTTTTTCGAATATTACTCAAAATCAAAAGGTACTAGAAATTAAAAAAACATGGTTAAATAGTGTGCCAAGTGACATTCTAATAAAGCAAGGAATTTTTGGAATCTAAGTATGGAACATATTTTCCAGACAAATATTTAAATAGAACCGATTTAAATTATGGAAACACTTAGTAAATTAATTATATTTTAAGAGAGTATGTTCGTAACGTCACTTAAATGTCACTAACTACTACTCAATGCAACAATGAAAAACTTGTAATTTCATAAAATGAGGTTTTCAGACGCTTCTTTAAAATTGAGAATATTTTTAAATCAATGCTAATTATTTAATTTAAACGTTGTTCCAATTCAAACTAAAATGTATATCGATTCAAACTAATCAAATTTAAAATATTGCAAAAAAAAAAATTTTTTTTTGGAAGATTCTTTTAATTATTAACCTTCTTGATCTAAAAACAAAAGAATACTACATAAAGCGTACGTTAATAAACATTATCAATAATGTTAATAACAGTAAGAAACGAAAAAGTAACTTTAGAAATCCTTTCCTAGCCTTGTTCTTGTCAATAGAGTGAAAAATACTTTCAATTTCATTTAATTAGTCTCACGAAAATAAACAAATTAAACAACAAATAACTAGTTCAATTTCAGCATTTTTTTTTCCTTCTCCCCCGAATGCTCCAAATAAAGACATTTTCAATCTAAATGAAAACAGGGGAATAGAAAGTTTTTCTAAAAAAGA
>NC_092210.1:11320774-11364893 GCF_043381705.1 Parasteatoda tepidariorum
GCCTAATTATTAGCATTTATTTATGATGTGCTTAAACTTCAGGTGTAGCCAATAATTCCAAAACTCATAGCTTTTCCAAAATGAAAAATACTGAAGCTGAATAGATTTTCCCGAATCGACAAATTGTTTGGTTATTTGCGGAACAGATCAAAATACCGTGTTTTTTATTATTATCAAATCAGTAAATAATTCTTTTCTTAGCAAGTCGACTCCAGAAGTTGATTTTCTTAGATAAAAATATTTAAATAGTCAGGGCTGATTGTGCTCCGGAAAAAAATCCGGATTTTTCGCTAACAGAGTGATCTTCGATCTCCGGAAGTTTCCGGAGATCGAAGGTCTAGACCAGTGATTCTCAACCACTGTGCCGCGGCACTTTTGTGTGCCGCCAAATTTTTAAAATGTGTCGCCAAATATTAGAAATGATACAATAAAAATTAAAATGCTTTTTTTATTACGAGTAAAGTTTAAATTAAAGAAAAGTGTATATTATGTATAATATCATATATATATATATATATATATATATATATAAAATTTATGGTATCACACCTAAACGTTTTACACATTTGAAAAGGATAAGGTATGGATTGACGCAACGCAGGGTCGTAAATACTTTCCTGGAGTGTTCTTATTTCCGCTGAAACATCATAAAGGAAATGACCGTAAGTAAATATTCGTCTTAAAAATAAATGTTCAAAAACAAAAGAAAACTTTATCAAAGAAAGTGTCCCGAAGATTCATCCTCCGATTACAATGCAGACCTCACGTTCACGGTGCATGGTATTCCGAATATTTAAGAATATTCTAGGCTCATCTCAGACAGTAATTCCTCAGTATTGTCAAGGGCGAGGTCATATTCCAGTGTTTTCATATGTCCCCAGAAATAAATATCAGGACATGAGAAGTCTATTGTTCGAGCAGGCAAACTCTCGGAAATTTATAGCTACACTATCTACTTCAGAAAATCATTTCCCGATCTATATTGCTATGTGAATTCGAATCATCACGATGACTTTTATATTTTCTGAAGCATTTAATTAGGAATCCGTGAAAACAGTCACTGGCCAAACTATTTGATGCACTATAAATTTCAATGTAAAATCTTAATGATCAGGTGATACTATAAAGCCTTTGTTTTTACGCGACTGAAACCGGTTTACACTTGTTTACGTTCGTGCATCAATGGGTTAACATTGTAATGCAATACGTTAAAAATAAATACAAATTGGAAGTATATGAAACATCTCATGCATAAAATCCATTACATGTATGTTTAAAGATGAAAGTATTGCATATAAACTCGTGCAAAACAAGTAATTATTAAAAAAACTACAGCGGGCCTAATATTTTGGTCTAATTATTATAATATACTAATATAGTACCCGATATAATAAATATTCTGCATTTGAATAATATGTCGTTGAATTTGTATGCCGTCTAATTTAACCAATTGTTGCACGAATGTAAACAAGTGCAGCCGCGTAAAAACAATATAGTATCATCTGATAATTAAGATTTTACGTAGAATCCTACAGTGAGACTAATAATTTGGCCAGGCACTGTATACCATCTTGATTTATTCCTTGCTGCAAATCATACAAGTCTATTTATTGGTCTCTCAAGGTTGTTTAATGCAGGAATACATTAATTTCAGTGACTCTGTAATTTAAATTAAGTTTCAAAGAAAAACTTTTTTTTGTGAAAAAAAAGCTTAAATAATTCTTATGCTATAATCTTGTAAGGTATGTTGCTTACTTTGTGATTTCAGAATACAGAATTCTGGTTCATTTAGTGGCTGAGAAATTCATTCTGAATTCTTTAAAAAAGTGAATATAATCCAGCTTCTTAGCAAATAATGTTGAGTACTTAAAGGGCAGATAAGAGCTTGAATTATTTATAAGTTTATATAGAAGTATAAAAATGGAAAAGCGTTGGTGAGATTTACTCATAAATTAAAATAAAAGGAATACACTTTTTCTTGCCCGTTCTTTTTTACCAGCTTACTATACTGTTATGGGTATTTTTAAGTAATAATCTCAAAATATTAAAAAAAGTCATTTATATTTTTAAAAAAGTTAAAAATCAGTTCTTAATCCTTCAATTTTCAAACCAATTCTTATTTTTTAAAATTTTCTGTATTTTCTTATATGACAGAAAATATTATGTCTCAATTAAAAAAAAGGAAAACACAAGTTTCGATTCATAGCGCCACCAGGGGTTGGCGGCTGTCGGTTATGTAGTGCAAACCACATATCCGTCATCTTTCCGTTAGTAACGAATTTGTGGAGCCTTAACCTTCATGATTCATCAGTCCCGCACTAATGCTGGGTAATTCCTTTTTTTTCCTAAAAACGTTTACTCTAGATTAAATAAATATGCAAATAGTGCATATACCTATCCATGTCATTAGTTTCATAGAAATGACAAAAGAAAAAGTAAAAATGTTAATACAGGGTTCAAACATTCGACTGATTTCCTGACAACATGTTTAAAGCGAAAAAGATTTTTCAAACATTCCAGAATATCATATCCCGCCATAAAATTGATCTTGATTCACAATTTTTTTTCTCTCAAAGTTCAAAGTTTTTTTTCCCCGCCCGATAAATCTACGTTTTATAAGATAGGCAATTTAGATAAGTAGTACGCAATGTATAGTGATATATAACTTGTAATTTAAAGCGATATGTAGTATGATACACAGTTTTGCAATATGCACGGATTATACGATTTATAGCTTGGATATTTTCGTTAGTTATTTTTATCCTTGTTAATATTTAATGATCCAATCTCGTATCTACTTTCATATTGAAATGCATTAAATAAATATTACGTACAAGTCAAGAATTCATAGTTCATGTCTTAACTTATAAGACTTTATCCCCAACTTTATCTATTTTCGGTCTCTCTCTGCAATAAGGTCCTATACGTATTACCATAGTGAGTATTAAGCATGAATTATAAGCATTAAAAAAGTGAAAACATGTATTTATTATGAGTATTAGAAATTATAATAACTATACCAAACCAACCTAATCAGAAAATGGCTATCTTAGAAATGCTGATTTTCCTTGCTTAACCGCTTCCCTACCAAACTTTTTGTAATCAGGGAAGCGTATTTGTAATCAGGAATTTGTAAAATCAGGGAAGCGGTTAATGCAGGTAAGCATATTTTGAAAAACTTTATACTAACTTTTTAAATCTTTATTATGTATGGAATTCTTAATTTTTCTTTTCTTTTATTCTTATTTTCTTTTGTTTATTAATATTAAAGTTAAATGAAATTCATTAATATATTTATGTACAAACATGTTTAGCAAACACTTTTTAACGTAAACATTATAAATTTATAACATAAATCAAAGCAAAGAATTGGTAAATCTAGTATTCTATTGATATGGGTGTAGAATATTTCCTTTCACCCATACACATAGTTAGGACAAAAGAAAAGTTTCGTAAGTAACCTTAGAAAAGACAGAGTTCATCTAGAGTAATTGTAACTATTTCCTTAGAAGTCTACTTCTTTCATGCATTCTTAAGAATAGCCAATAGAAGAACCACTTAACTCTAATTGCCGAAAGCTTGCAATTCAATACAAGTTTGCTACCTTTTTTCTAGAAAACTTTAGACATAGATTATTTTAGTGATATAGACTCTTATAAAAACATTTTAATTATTTATGTCTTAAAAACACAACACCTATATATTTCCAAGTCAGTACCTTCAATGCATATTTTTTTTTAAATTAATTTACTCTATATAAAATATTTTAGTGCATCTTAACACCGAAAATGGTGATTACTGCTTTACTCTAAAGTGGTGTAAAACAAAGGATAGTTCCTGGGGTAATGAAACACCAAAAATGTTCTTTAATAATATCTTTGGTGCAAAGTAGCTGCCACTCTTTTTGAAATTTCGTAACACTAACATTCATAATCATAGTAAGATAAGATACAAATGATAGCCATTAAAGTTATTTTTCCAATAAAATGTTAAGTAAGAACCATTACTATGAACCATGATGCATGCGCGCTAATTCATGAAAAAGTGTTTTTAATTTAAGCTTACGATATAGCACAGAGAGTTCAGATGAAATTCGAAATAAGTTCAAAAAAACCGAAGTGGATAAAATTGATGCATTATAAAATCATATAATGCAATTCACAGTGATTTAAAAATTAGGATATAATTAGATTGTTATAAGATACAAATGATAGTCATTAAAGTTATTTTTGTGATAAAATGTTAAGTAAGAATCCTTAATTCATGATGCATACATACGCCAATTCTTGAAAAAATTAGTTTTTGATTTAAACTTATGCGTAGCACAGAGAGTTAAGATGAAATTCCAACTAGGCTTAAAAAAACCCGAAGTGAATAGAAATGATACTGTGTGCTGTATTATATGATTTTATAATGTGACTTAAAGTATTAGGATATAATTAGATTGTTATAAGATACAAATGATAGTCATTTAAGTTATTTTTGTGATAAAATGTTAAGCAAGAATCCTTAATTCATGATGCACACATACGCCAATTCTTGAAAAAATTAGTTTTTGATTTAAACTTACGCGAAGCACAGAGAGCTAAGGTGAAATTCGAACTAGGCTTAAAAAACAGAAGCGGATAGAAATGATGCGGTATAAAATCATATAATACAGTTCACCGTGATTGAAAAATTAGAATATAATTATCCTTATTACACAATTTAATTATACATACATACATATTTTAACGGCGAACTTTTATCGTATGCGTATTGCAACGTAGAAGAAAACAACAAACTAACGCTAACTCGTACTGGATTGCAAACAACTTGTCTGGCAAACAACTGGATTGCAAACAAACTTTGGATATCACTGTCGATATCCAAAGCGTGTCAACGTAGGCTTTATTGGAGGTGAAAATGAAACAAAGATGGAGTATAACCCTGAGAGATTGGTGAAAGCTTTTTTCACTCTGGTGCTTACATTTGAATTACACCCTTTGAATTGTGCACGGAAGCTTGTTATGGTGTTAACTTGAAATAAATTGTTAGTTCATACAATTTTTTGGGTTGTTAAACACCGTATTTAAATTTTTACGGAGCACGAAAACAAGACCATGATTTACTCTGAAGTTTAATTTCTTATAAATTACTATTAAGGATTTTTTTTAAACCTGTTCTTAACAACCAAACTTTAAAAATGTTCACAAAAATATTAATTTTTTTTTAATGTTTAAAATAAACATATTTTTAGCATAACAACAAGCGGGAAAATAATCTTTTTTAAAACCTCCAAAACATTCCCATTTTTAGAAATATCTGCAAAAAAATGGTTAAATAACAACTTATTTAATTCTTATTTTACCGCAATCAAACAAAATAGTCAAATAACTAAAAGAAAGACGGTATTCAAACTGTAAATTGTGAGAAAAACCTATTAATTTCTGCTTTTAAAAACCAGACGTTTATCGCACTAACTTGGCCCACCTAATAAAGCCATTTATTTCTTGTACATAATATAGCCGAAAGGGCTAATCTGTGAGTCTTATGATCGGTAGAGAGGGGACTCGAGTGCCAGCGTTGACAACACACTATTTCTACTATTCCCTTCAACACATGAAGAGTTTCTAGTGTCTTGCACTCTCCAATTTGTAGCCGTGATCTATTAAAATAAGATTTTTTCATTCACGCATAGATGGCAACACCAGCTGCTAAACTCTCTCCAATGGCCTGCTAAATTTTTTTAATGGTTTTGAAACCATGCTAGTCGTAATTGGTTTAAAAACCAGCATAATTTTATATTCATAGTTTTTCAACCATGCTTAATGTAAATGGTTTCAAAAGCATGAAGATAGAAAAGAAAATGTTTTTTACCGTAAGCTTCACTGTTGATTGAATTGACAGACTGCCCCCGGTTATTTTAAAATAATTTTGAAACAAAACTGATAGCACAGCATAACCCCTTAAATTGCAAAGTACAATTCAGATTAACAAGTACATGTTTTAATGCTTATTTTCAGTAGATAGTACTACTTTTCATCTGAATAATTCTGTATTTCATCGCGCTTTTCGAATTAATTCCTCATAAATCACCTTATTAAAACCACTTGAGGGTATTAAAACTGATTCATTTTGATTTGTTACAATAACTCCATTTAATCCATCTGAGTGTTCGAGGCATTTAGTTATTCAGTGATTAGAATTTGGATTATAATCATTCATTTCCATTTGTGAATTGCTTTGTTCTATTCATTAATCAATCTTATGGCTATATCCTGATTAAGAATACGCCTAAAATGGGATAAAAATAGACTGCTGCTCTATAAAAATACCGTAGGGAAAATAGAATTTTAAATTTTACTTTTAAATGACAAAATACAAAATTCGAATAAATTTGGTGAAAAAGTTGTTGAGAAATTGTATTTTTAAAAAAAAATTTATTGCAAAAACTGTTTAAGTGATTTTGATGAAATTTCTTTATTTTGTAATTTAAAAATACATTTAAAATGGCGGAATTTTTTTTTATGTTTACATAAATGGATTTCAGAATGTGTGCAAAAATATTTCGATTCCATTTTTACCCTATCGAGACCTGGCTAATTATGCAGAAAGTGAAATTAACATTATGAGATCCGAACTTTTGACAACACTGCCGGGGAAAGTTATTGTGTTTATATTTTCCAAATCACGACGATTCCAAATTATGAGGTTTAGAAATCAAAGTCACTTCAAAAAACGGAATGTTTACTCAGAGGAAAGTATTTTTGGGTATTGCTTAATTAATAACTTAGTGCAATATATATGCTAACTATTCAGTGCTAAGTTGGTGAAAATCCGATGATTGGAACAAAGGTTATTTAGGACGATTCATTGTTTCATATTTTGCTCACAGAATTAAAATAATAATTTAATTAAATAAATAATCCCAAGAAACTGAAGCGGCAAGATATTACTTGTATTAAAAATTTAATTTGCTTCAAAAATATTCAATATCTTCTGGTTTTGTTCCCCATTTATTTTTCCGTTTTTCATTGGCAACAATCCGATCATTAGAAAAAGGATTATTTATGATGATTCATCGTTTTATATTTTGCTCAGAGTATTGAAATAATTAAATAAATAATTCCTTGAAACTGAAGCTTTAAGATATTATTTGCATAAAAAACTTAATTTGCTTTAAAAATATACAGTATCTTCTGGTTTTGTTTCACATCTTTATTTTTCCGTTTTTCGTTGGAAACTTTACTTCTGTTTAACTTTATATCTGTTTTGTTTCTTCTCAGTCACGTCTGGAAAGTCTTAAAAATGGGCTCCTATTTTTGAGCGCTTAAAGCATCTTGACTGTTATTTCCAAATTGTATATTATTGAATACAAGTAGCGATTTGTCACAAATAATAATTGAATGCTAAATGGATTTTTCTGTGAGTTACAACCTTGTAGTTTGATGTATCAATAACAATACCGAATGAGTATAAACACTTCTTCGCACTAATTTGATTTCATTGCAAAAACTTGAAGAAAAGTTGAGTTCATATGGATCTAAAAAATAAACTCATAACTACAAACATTTTGCAATGACACACAGAAAGAATCCTCAGCACTTACACATACTTCTTAAGACTATAACATAAGGGAGTTTAATGAGAAAATGTAAACAGATCAATAACTTAATTTATTTACTGTATAACTTAGAAATAGAACATCATTCTACTGAGAAAAAAAAGTAGATAAATTTTCAGAATAGTGCAGTGAGAAAAAAAAATTCAGCTGATTATAAGAAAAGTTTCTAATTTAATTGCTTGCGTGCCGAAGTAGTATGTGACAGTTGCAAGTTGAAATTTTTTTGTAAGCAAAACCTTAAAAAACTGTTTAAATAATTATGAAAAAATACTTAATCAAAATTTTTTCATTTGAATATATGCAATATATTTTCCTTTTTTTCATTATTTTTAAACCATTTTATACGAAAACGCTGTCAAATGTAAAATGTTGCTAAATTTTATTACCTTATTATAATATTGTTGGGTCGCGATGTCTCAGTGGTTAAGACACTGAACTGTCGTTGTGAAGAACTAAGGCTCGATCCCCAGTGACGGCTTGATGATCCCCAGTTTCACATCGATAGGTGCTAGCTTTTCCGGGAAGTAAAGGCAGGATGTTTGAAATCTTGACTACTTTGACACATTTATGACGTTTGTTACGAAATTGTGGAATCGTAACTTCACTGACTCCCTTGGCCCACAACGGGCTGTTGTGGAAATGCTTTACTTTATTTTAATATTGCTGCTTTATAATTTCTTTAAAATTTAAATTCTAAAGCAAAGCGCGTATGCACTTCATTTTTTTTTCGTCATTATTGAAAACTGATAATGTAAATCTTATTAAAATAATTACAAAAAATATATATAACCCTACCGGCAGTCATTCAAGATCGTAAATAAAGCGCATTTGAAAATATTTTTTTCCCTTCATTTCTTGAACCTCTGATAGTCTGAAATTGTACTGAATTTAACATGCTACATGTAACATTTTCCTTTATTATGACGGCACTTTGTTTCTAGTTAAATTTTCCAAATATAGCTTCTTTCAAAAAAAAATTCTTAAAATCAGTTCCTCTTCTTTAAAATCAGTTCTTATAATAACCTCAAAAAAAAACAATGCATTCCCACTATTAATTACATAACTAGAGAATAAGTGATTTACTGGAATAAGTGAAGTGGATCAAAACTTATTGAATAAGTGAATTCTGATACAATCAGAAATTTAGTATATTAATGAACCAGTTTTTCATTGAATAAACAAATTTCAATGCGACAAAATGAGGATGGGATTGAGACAAAAATAGGGATATGACAAAAATAGGGATGTGACAAAAGAGAACTATTTTTCGAGTATTTGAATTTATATTATATTATAAATATTATAAAGAGTTGAAATGTGAGATTTATATTAGAAATATATAATTTTGTACTCGATTACACGACAACGCCGACTATGGTTATAATTTTTTTAATGCAGCTAATATGACTCACCAGCGGTGTTGCTTATGCAAAGCAGCAAGATACTACCTCAATATAAAAACCAGAAAAAATCGCTTTACAACAAGTTTCATTACAAAGAAAACAGGAAAAGAACAGAGGAAACAAAACAAAACAAAAATACAATGGAAATATAAAGGGGGTGTTAAAAAATAATAGCTTTTTAATTAAAAACTAAACGGTAGAGAGAAAAAATATACCATTTTTTTTTAAAACACGCACAATAACATAATCAGATATAAGTGATTTCTGACATTGTATTAGAATCACTAAAGCAAAACATATCAATACAATAGTGCAAGAAAAAGTCTGAGCAAAACAAAGAGTCTGATTCGTTAACATCAGAACGACAAAATAAACAAAAAAATAAATAAAAAATAAAAGACGGAGATGAAAAATATGAAATTAAAGCATAATACACCATAAAAAATTCCAAGTCTAATTGCGGTATAAAATACCAGCGCTTTGGGTGCATTGTCCGCAAAATCCATTTTTACCGTGAAATATTATACTGTATTTTTTACAGTAATATTTATTTAATTGGAGTGACTCAGTGATTTGACTGTAATTATTACTATAAAAATTACGGTATATAAGATTTGTGTCCCGCATTATGTTCCACTAAAAGTGAATTTAACGGTAAAAAGAACTGGCACTCTGAGTGCTGGTACCCTTTACCGTAATTTAAACCGATATTTTTTACAATGTAGAGGATTATAGGGAAGATATATTCGTTTAAAATTTCGGGCCATTAAATTTTAAAATTTCTATATCATTTTAAAGTGTGTGCTTGTTTAAATGTCTATTTACTTTCTTAAGTGAACTACAAAACTATACTCGGAAAAGTCATACAAAAAAAAAATTTTAAAATTATGTGAAACTTAAACTCTTATATTTCCTAAATGGGCTTGGTGATTCTTAAAATTCTTTACTTGATTTTCATTCCTTATTAAAACCTAAAAGTATGCTCAAAACTTCTTTTTTTCCGATAGCACTGTCAGGGAGAAAGATTAATGTGCATGCAACACCTCCTTTAACTTCCGTTTCTTAATCAAAAGTAAAGAAATTTTTCATTTCCGATAAAAGCTTTTGAGAAGTCTTTCTAGCTAGTATTCAGCTCAAACTATTTGGAAGACAAAAGCCTTCTGGGACACTGTTGCAATGTACCTTATTTTTCACGCAGCTCAAAGTTGTGAAATCTCAAATGGCTGAGAAAACTTTCTCACTTTTTGATTTGATTTATGTTCCATAGGGCAGCTATAATGTTCAATTTATGTTAGACTTCTTAAAATCTTTTCCTAGTACTTAATTTAACTAGGAGTTGAGGGCATTGATTTTTCGCCTTTGCATGATTTTCAACAATTCTAGAAACCATATAGTATTCAATCCAAAAAAAAATATTTGAAAGTTAATCTTTAAGATCAGATTAATAGATTAGTCATCGAACTTATGTGCGCAAAATTTCTAACTTAATGATGTGCAGTTGACAGCTAGCATATATGCTAATGAAATAGTTTTGAAATTTAATCAAGTACAAAATCAAATGCGAAATAAATGTCAATATCAGAACAAATTTTTCATCTTTTTTTTACTTCTGGTTTTTGAACATGGTGGATGTGTTCCGAATTGTTTAGCTTTTCTGATTTGAATAAAAATAACAGAATTGAAACACTTTTATGCCATATTTTAAATATTCATTTTTTTTAGTTATAATTTTTTAACCCATATTTTTAATTTTAATAATTATTATTTTTTTCATATTTAACTTTAACATTAAAAGCGGCTCAAATCATTTTAGTCTTCACACGGCATAATGATCAAATCTTTTTTTAAAATGGTCCAAGAGATATTTTTTGATGTAAATCACGATTTTGGTGCAATATAAAAAATCTCAAATATGCAATCAGATGTCTCTCTATATTATGCTATTATACAGGGTGAATTCATTATGTATATATAAGCAATATACCTACGTAACAATACTACATATAAACAATATTATTTAGTTTAAAACAAACTAACCCTCTTTGATACCTGTGGCTTATATTGTCTCAAAATCTTTTGCCGAATTTAAATGACTATTTTGAGATATAAACAAAAATAAAAAAAAGGTATTGTATGTATCTTAAGTAACTAAGTAATAAATATTTTTTGATAGAGTATTTATGATATGTATATCATAACTACATGAAGACAACACTTTTGAATGGCGTTGATGCCAATGCTCAACTCCTTAGCCTTGTAATTTTGAATCCAACCCAGAAAACAAGAGAACTCCAGAATCAAGCATCAGAAAAAACTGGCCATCGTGGAAGACTTTTGATTGAACAAAAGGCATTTGAAGTACGTGGATTTTAAAATACAGATTTGAGTTACGGATTTTGAGTCATGGATTTTGATACGCATTGAGTTACATAATTAAAAAAAAAAAAAACTTGTATTCGAAATTACAAACTTATATTCGGCCATATTGACATATCGACCATATCGACGAATATTGACACTTCCAAAACATGTTCATGAACCATTTTAGCAGGATTTAGCAGGGGTATACTGAAAAGGGAAGAATGCTGAAATGTTAAAAAAATCGCAAACTTCACAGTCGAACCGATACATTTGATTACTTTTAGTTGTAATATACTTGTTTCGATTATATTCATGAAAAAGTCTACTGTCAGCAAAGGTTCTTACCGTTGCAATTATATGTCAATCATCACACACTGTAAAAAATTCCGGATCAAATTCCGGTAAAAAGTACCAGCACTCAAAGTGCCGGTACTTTTTGCCATAAAATTCATTTTTACCGAAACAAAAAAATTTGGTATATAGTAATTTTTACAGTAATAAAACAGTCAAAGTACTAAATCTATCTAATTGAATAAATATAATGGTAAAAATTACGGTATAAATAGAGTTAACTGTAATATGGATTTTACAGAAGATGCACTCAAAGTGCTAGTACTTTATACTGTAATTTGATCTTGAATTGTTTACATTGCAGCAAATAAACTAAGCTGATCTTATAGATTTGAACAATAGTGTTCTCAGTAGTAGAGAACCTTTTGGGGGTAGTATATAGAATTTAAAATACTATTTTACATTGTTTTTTTAAAGTAGAAGTGTTTCTCTTTCGTCATTATCTTGAATATTACACTCGTCTCACAAAAACTTATTCTGTCGAATTTTAAAACTAGTCATTAACTTAATACTACTGTAAAAGGTGAATAACTTATGTGGTATCAATGACATTTTAGTGGATTCTTTGATAAGCAACATGTTCTCTTAAAAATTAAAATTGTATAAATACATTGCCAGAGCCTTAGCTCAACTTTGAAACAATATTTGTGCCAATATATTTTTTAATGCAGTGCATATTTTTTGAAACTGAGATAACGTGTTAAATTAAACTAAGTTCCTTTACATATAGAACGATATAATCTTGTAATCAAATGAAAAAAGAGAAATAATATAATTTAATATGGCATTTTATTAAATTTGCAGCAAATTTGATCAATATTAGGGTCCACATTAAATAAAAGTTTAGTCTAAACTACAAGAATTTTTAGTTTTTATTATCAGATTTTTTTTAAATTAAAAATGTCATTCTCCTACAGGCTGGTAATTCTAGAATTTC
This sequence comes from Parasteatoda tepidariorum, assembly GCF_043381705.1. NCBI lineage: Eukaryota > Metazoa > Arthropoda > Arachnida > Araneae > Theridiidae > Parasteatoda > Parasteatoda tepidariorum. Next base: position 11,333,433 of record NC_092210.1, read on the forward strand.
TTTCATTGTCTGTAGTTATATTTTCTAGTTCGTAGTGCCAGTATAAACTACTAGAGAAAGCAATGACTACAATAGTGCCCGGTGGTTCCTTATAGCAATAATTATTTGTAGTTCTAACCACTAACGTAAAAACAAGAATTTTTGGTTTTTAACCTTTTTTGAAAACCTGAATTTCCGGTAAACTTTTACAATATGAGCAAGAAAATCACAAAATGAATGAAATCCACACCGTGTATTGTGGTTTTATTGACCAGAATTGTGGTTTTTGCTTACGATTTCTATACTGTACGGTAAATTTACCATAATTTTTTTCTGTGTGCAATATCTTATTAAAAATGGTACTAATTGAAATGAATTTTTCAGTCAATATTTTTTTATTCAAAGTAAAAAATTTTTAATTACCTCAAATATCTTTTTTTTTTACTTTTTGTCCAACGGATTTACCTATCACATTGAATTTTGAAATGAAAAATTGGTTTCTAAAATCAATTTTTGATAATTAATTATGAAAAAGCTGAGATTTTCCGCTAGCTTTTTTATTTTTGTGTGCATATTTTTTTTCCCCCCTCTTTCCCTTTATTCGATTTTTCCCTCCTTCTAATCAATACATGAGATCGGGAGATAAAGTTTGGGTTCAGAGTGAAAAATAAATGATGTTTGAGAGAAATGAATGCAAATATTAAATAATGTGTAAACAGAGCAAAAAATACTACTGCCGATGCATTTTGTTTGTTTTAACCCTCTGTGCACGATCTTCTCTTTCATTAAATAGAGGTAAAAAAAGAGTATTAATCTTGAATCTTTTAGAAACTCAAAAAAATGGCAATCAAAAAAATCGAAATCAAAAAATTTTTAGTAAGGAAAGTGTACAGAAAATTTCTTTCTCTTTTTATTTTCTTTACATAAACTATTATTTAAATGAATGTAAATGAATAATCACTTAAGTGAATTACTTACAAAAAGAGTATTCCTTTCAGTTAAATATGAAAAAAATGGTGTTAAAAGTTTAATTAATAGTTAATGTTGAAACATAATATATTGATAAATTTAAAACAGTTTTAGCATCAATTTTTTTTCTGTTTGACATAATGTGCAATCTGTTTGACATAATGGTATTAATCTGTTCAGCATAACAAATTAAAACATTTGTTTTAGTAATATTTTTCAATTAAAAATTATTACAAAGACAGTATTGAAAACTCAACTAAATATTGTAGCCAAATGTCATATGCTAACAAATAAAGCTTTCAATTTCAAAATTGATTTTAATAATAACTACATCTTTTGCAACACAGTTTTTACATGTTTGTATCTAAAAGATAAATAACTCTTGCATTTCCTCGACATAATGGTGTTTATTTTTTCAATTTATAATAATTGAGGAAAAAAGCATAATAATCACTTAAGTCATTTGTGCAGCTAAATACAGTCTATCGGCAAATGTTGTCTTCAAAATGCAAATTGGCCTAATCAATAACGAATTTTTACAAAACATTCTTTTATATTTGACATTAACATTCTTTTGGTTCGTTTTTAGCAGATCAATAAAGTTATTGTCAGTGTTTAAAAGTCTACTTTAAAATTATTATTGTTGACAAACAGAATTGAAAAATGTAGAAAAATCAGAAGTTTTACATTGTAGCAGAATAAGATCTTCAGAATAAATAAAATAAGTAAACAGAGTTAATATGTTGAAATAATTGGAAAAAATTTTAAATTTTATGAAATTTAAAAACAATTTCTTTGTACTGGAATTTTACAAATCGGAAGCTGATATTTCATAAATAAACTGATGAATATTGCTGCCGGGAGAGGGAAATAGGACGGAAGCGTGGTTTTTATTAGAAATGAGTTTTTAATTAAAGTAGAAAAATATACTATGCCTGCATATTTTCCTTATTAAAATCTAAATACTATAAAAAAGTGCATGAAATAAAGGTATTAAAAATGACCTATCTTAATATTTAAGGTAAACTTTCTGTATAATTACTATGAATGCGGATCACATAAAAAAGTATTCCTTAAACGTAAAATTTTATATATAATTCTTGATATCTTGAAAAACCTTTAAATAGTTCATTCAGAAGATATGTATTCAATAAAATACTAAAAAAAAAAGCGCTACAGATTTTTACCCTAAATCTTGAAAGCAGAATTTTTATTAAACATATTTTTCAGTCTCTTTTCATTATTTAGTGCTAATTGAGGTCAAAATAACTGAAACATATCATAAATAGCATTTTAAAAATTTATGGGTATAAAATATACAGCGTGAAGCACCGGTGTATTTTCTCCGTTGAAGGTAAAATCTTCCAATCATTTCCTCAATCCAATCATTCAAATTTATAGTTATTTGCAGTTATTTCAGACCTAAGAGAAAGAGTTATTCATGATTGAAATTTCTTTAATTTACAAAATCTTTAATTTACAAAATCTTTAATTTACAAAATCTTTCGTTTACAAAATATTGAAGAAAAGCAGTACATCTGCAATCTGCACTTCGGAAATAAATATTTTTACAGGCTGCCATAACATACAGCTTTTTTTTTTCAATTGTTTGACTTATTCCAGAATAAAACAACAAAAAATACGCTCTTTTTTCACCTCAAAAATAACCTTACTTCTTAATACTAGAAAAAATCAAATAGTCTAAAAAACTTACTTTTTTAAGCTTTTGATGTATGAACACTAATCTTAATAACAAAGCAGATATTTTATTCCCTGAATTTAATGAACAGGATTAAATCAACAGAATTTTTCGCCAAAGCAGAGGAAAAAAAACCTCTTTCAATGAACCTCACATCACGTAACGGCCATTATTTTTTTCTCTAACATGATTTTTGTGCTTTCTGTCTTTTTCTTAATCAGACAAAAACTCTCTTTATTCTATTTATCAAGCTTAAAGACCTCAATGTAGACTGTTTTTCTTCAGCGGTTTGACTGTTGAGCAAATAATGATTCTTTCTGCCGAGTTCTTTCGGAGAACTATCCAATAAGTTGACAATGAGGAAGCTTGAGTTCAATATTGTATTATCAAAACGTCACGTTCAAAAGATTTTTATTCTCTCTTATTCAATCACAAAAAAAATAAAAAATATTGGGAAACATTTTACTGTTACAAGAAATAAAAAAAGTCAGCAAAGTGAATATACAATCATTTTCAGTATGCATAAATTTTATTCCTTACTATATATTTATTTTAGTATAAATATTTTAGCAATCTTAAGAAAAGTCGGTATGCCCCTTACTGGCAATGCTAAATGCCTAAATTTTGTGTGACTGTTTTTATTATAAACTATTTAGCGTAGTTATTTGAAATTTCATATGGTGATGGTATTTTTGCATGTAACGAGGTAAACTTCACTTACACTTATCTATATACAATTACCAATAGATATTTTGTTAATTTTCGCACCTAATTTACAATAAATTAATTACATTACATATTACATTTTCGAAGCAAGTTCCAAAAAAAAACTACTGATCAATAATCTGAAAATTCCGCTTTACTGAACATTATTATTAGTTAAAAGGAATATTTTATTACTTTAAATTATATCGAAAATTTCACCTCAGTATATGTATTTACAAAAAAAGCAGGCAGTTAGACATTCAACATTGTATACTTTCCGAGAAAGATTAGGAACTTTCTGAGAAAAACTGTGTACTTCTTGAGAAAAAGTGAATACTTTCTAAAACAAATTATACTTTTTGATTATCTGTCTTAAAATTTGATGACTATACACAATTTGTTATATTTATCATGATATCTTAGAGCATAGTACAAAAACAATTTTTTCTGTTAAGTTTTCTTTTGACTTTTATATTTTTACTAATTGTGTGGTAATGAGGCTTATAATTTTTAATTTCTGGTAAACCATTACCATAGAACAGAAAATTTATCAAATGACTAATTTAAATACCATATATTTCGTGTTTATTAATCAGAATTAAGGCTTTTTTTTACCAGAAATTTGATCACCATACAGTACTGTAATTTTATCAGAAATTTAAATTGGACGTGAATATTGATTCATATTCGACATTAAGCTTAAAATTTCCAGGAACATTTTCTTTAACCATTGCTTAAAATAACTACGGTCGCCGTTAATGTATTTGAAAGAATGTTTCAAATCCGCTTCAGAGAAATTTGCCAACGTGAAAAAAAAAAAATACTGCTAATAGTTTTGTGATTTTTTTTAAACCACGTGCTCTTTGAAACCGTTCAGTCCTTTTGAAATTTCATTTATTCAGAATCAGACCTTTAAAGAAGCACCTTTTTCTCAAAAAAAAAATTGAAATTCTTTTGAATCTTGAAGAAGGTGACAACAAAAGTCTTTTATACAAAAGATTGATTCATTTCCCCCAAAGGAACATTTTTTCCAAGAAGTATCTGAAAAGTTATTGTTGGGGAAAATGATGGATTTTATTATAGTCGTTTATTTATATACCGAGATGAGCATTTCGACATTTTTTTTCACTCAACAAAGCAGGATTCTATGTTAAGAATATATTCAGTTTTTTTTTCCTTTCAAAAAAAGATACTGTTATTCTTTACAAATCGTGTGATAGACAAGCTAACTCTTGACCTTACTTTTAAACTGAAAGTTTGTGGTTGAACATCTATACATTGGGCAGACATTAAAATGCTTACCTTAAGCTATAGCTTATTAGCATCTTAAGTTTACCAGTTAAATATTTATGGTATGGATAGTTTGATTTCTTAGGATAAATCAGATGTTAGAGCAGCTTACTCAATGTGGCCATATTCTGAAAAACTTATTTATAATCAGTTTATATACTGAAAAACCAGCTGCACATGTTGCAACATTAAAAATAATTGCGCTTATACTGACAAACTTATCTTTAGTTAATTTATCTTTACACTTCTTATATTAAATGCATTTTTTTTAACCGGATAGCTAATTTACAAACCAGAGACCTTTAATGACTCACTTCATTTTTTAGAGAATTTTATTTTGACTGTAGTTGGTCTCAATTATAACACTAGCTTTTATTTCTCATAAAAAATTTTACCTGAACTAAAACAATGACATTGATACATTTTTTTCTACTTAAAAAATGCTTAACAGAAAAATTCGTTTACTTCACAAAAAGTAATTGCAGTATCCTTAAAATCTTATCTACGGTTGCGTTGCCTCTTCATTTATTTTTCAGGTTACATTTCATTTATATTTGCTGCATTACAGTTATGTTTGCATTATATCTCGTTTGTATATACTATAGTATGCTTATATTTAATGTCATAAATATGAAATTATGTATAATTGATTATAGTCATTAATGAAAGGCATCAATACTAACTAAACTGTGACCTTGTTCTTTAAAATAAAAATCCATAACTAAAAAACATTTTCATAGATCTGAAATAAATAAAAATATATTTCTTCTAATCCATTATTGTTACAAATATATATCAGTTATTACTTATCAATCAGCTTTTTCTGGTTCAAAAAATCATATTTAAGTCCTTATACATAATATAAAAATATTACTAATTGTGTATTTTTGCGAAAAAATATAATTTCGGAAAAATCCTGTTCGATATAAAGAACAAATATATATATATATATATATACACACACACATACATATCGATAATTTAAAGTGAAATAATGTATTTGTCTTTGTGGGTGGTAAGAGTTGATAAGAGATGGAATGAGATTTCTCAGGTTTAAAAATTATTAAAAAATAGTTATTTAAAATGATACTTAAAACTAATGAGATAATGTAATAAAGACATAATAAAACTATATATTAAAAAAATAACTTATTATTTTTATAAGGAAAAAACTGAAATATTCATTAATTAAATCATTTTAGCCTGTTTGCAAAGAATTACTTTGACACCTTGCTTCCCCAGTAATGAGTCAAGGAAATCCAATAAAGAATTACGACTAGACACAGGATTTGCAAGCTCCTGAACAAATTTGCAGCAGACTCCTTCCTCAAAACATAAAAGTTGTTTCATATTTTGTAAGCTTTTTTCTTTGAAACACTAATTTTCTTAAATATAAAGTATTAATTACAAATTTTTACTGTTTATTTTAATTAAAATCTAAATTTTTGTTGGTTTAAATTTAATTATATGCCTTGTTATTAAAATTAGAACACACTATGGCACAATCGCGGCTACACGGTGACATTGTCTCTTGGTTCTTGCCGAAAGAATTGTCTTTTCAAAAATAAAAAATTTTGGTTATATTTTTTAAAAAAAATTTCGAAAATTTTTCTCTCTAAAATTATATTTAAAAGATGCCTTTTTAGAGCATCAGAGGAGAAAAAAATTTCAAAATTTTTTGATCCTTATTTGAGAAGAATGAAAAATAAAAAATATTGAAGCAAAATATTTCTTTTCTGTAGAAATGTTTCAAAGATTTNTATATATATATATATATTCATTTCGTTTTCTTGTCTTAAAGGATATGAATGATCCAAAATAATTTTTATTCGGTTTATAACAGCTAATTAATTAGAACAGGTTTATATTTTATGCATAAAAAATAGGTAACTAAGTAAAATAAATCTAAGTAAATCAGTTGATGAAAAAATAACATTGAAAAAATAACACATTTTTTGATTAACTATTTATTGATTTGCTCATGCAATGATTATCTGGGCTATTAAGTATTTAATGATTTTTCGACATTTTGTTTCATTAATTCATCGGTTCGATCATGCATTGCTAGTGCATTGATTATCTGATTTATTAATTCAGTTAATACTCTTTTAAAATTATTTCTAGCTTTTTGGAATTATTTCTATTTTATGTTATTTTCTAGCTAATGTTTCAAAATCAAGAATAGAAAATAAAAATAAAATTACTATGCCAACTTGTTAAAATAATAACTGAAACTGGAAATGAAATGAGTATATATAATCAATTAAAATATCTTAATTTATGAAGCAGCACTTAATTGAAATAATTAAAATAATTTACAAAGTAACACTTTATTAAAAGAATGTAAGCATTTAGCGAGAATAGTTTATTTATTATTTCGCATTCAAGAAAAAGGACGAAGCGTGGCTACTAATCAGCAGTTTGCCTTTGTGATGCATTTCTTCGTTACTGGAAGGATAAAATGTATCAAAATTCACATCCTTCACATACATTATCTCATTCAATAAAGTCAATTAATCTCTCGAACAATTGCTTCCCTACAATGGCTTTAAAAAAAAATTCTTCAGTTTCCTTAGGTTTGGAATCAATCTTTCATATGAAAAGGCTACTGTTTTGCAAAGGCTGACAAAAATCCAAAAAGTTTTCAAATCTATTCTTTAGTTATTGTATGATTTTTATTTATTTTAGAGAACACGTTAGAGTTGTTATTTAACAAATATGAAATGATATTAAGGACAATTTTAAATTTGAAATAGAATGGAATGACAATGATGTGTTTTGTAACTTCATTTTCTATCCAATAAATTTGATATTAGAATATTTGGCATTTTAAAAGATGATGATGATACAGGTTGCAATAATATTGTTAAGATCAATCGTTCATATGAAACCTATCTTTTATATCAAACTGAACCTTATATATAAAAATCGATCTTTTATTTGAAAATCTTTCATGAGAAAATCAATCTTTGATATGAATTGATGTAATAATATAATTAATGTTGTTGTTTTTGTCGTCAGCCATTAAGGTAGAAAGGGTGTGATTGCTCTTGTTTTCCAGTAGCGTCATTTATGGGCAAGGATTTGACCTCTGCCACACCCATGCGTCACACCCGTTTATAGAGCGAACCCATTCATACGTCCATTCATTCTCCCACCGATCGTAATTTAAACCAGAATCAGAGAAAGATCAATCTCCGATTCAGTACCCCCAGAGGTATTGATTTGTTAAGGGGACATGGAGGACTTTGTGACCCGGGATATTTAATGTGCACCAGTCACCATTTACTATGCGGGGAGTCTTCGGCCGGCTGGATTCCATAATTCTGAATAATATTTAAGTGAACGTGTTTGCAAACGATAGCTCAGAGTAGAAGTCAAACAATGTCACTTTCTACAATAGTACGAAATGTGACGTAGACTTGATGATAAGGAATTATTCCACAAAAGGTGAAAAATGCAGGTAAATACTATTACTTTACAACGTTTGTGATCTTGCTGTCCTCAATGCTTGAATTATTTTTAAGAAATCCTTTCCCTTCCTAATTACTCATTGCGAATTCATTCCTGAGTTTGTTAAAAAATCACAGATAAGTACAGATAATACTCATAACCAAAAAAATCTTTTACTTTGAAAAAAATCCCGATATCTTATGACGGTCAAATTGACCTCAAATGGTGGTTTTAGACAAGTCGAAAAACTGGTTATTCCAGTGTTAAATATCGAACAGGAATTCTTTTTAGAATTGTTCATGTTTTATGAAATGCATGCATTTCTGTATTTCTATGGGATAGTTTTCTCTCATTGCCACTTTTTATAGTGGAGAAGAGGAACTGCAGTTCCACATCTAACTTACTGTTAATGGACAGATCTATTTGTACAATGTACAGTATGCGCCAAAAAAAAAAGAAATGAAGAAAAGAAAAAAACACCCTTTGATCTAATGATCGGATCTTCACGTTCTACGACTCCATCTTAATGGTTCGAGAGGCTCATTTCAAATATGCTAATTAGTTCGTACTTTCTCCGGATAAACATAATTTTTTTCTTCGGATTCAGTTTTCTGGATCCCAAAATATATGGGGCAGCCAAATCTAAGTAATGTAGTCCCCATAGTTTGGTCAGGAGAGCGGTTTAAAGTTTGGACCCATAATGTTAATTTTACTTTCTTCGTATTTCGCCATATCTCAAGAAATGTTTAAGCGAATCGAAAACTTTTTGCACACAATTATAATATTCATTCATCCATGCAGAAAATAAATTTTGGTAAATATTAAAAAAAAAACAATTTTATTATTTTATTTAATAAAAGTCGAAAAAATTTTGAATTGTAAGGTATGCATTTTATTACATGTAATATGATGTAAAAAATTTTATACCTTACAATTCAAAAGTGCTTTGACAATTATAAAATAAAATATTGAAAAAAATTTTAAATACTTACCAAAATTTATTTTTTGTATGAAATTATCTTTGGAAAAATGAATTTCATAATTGTGTGCAAAAAGTTTTCGTGTCATGGAGCAATACGCAAAAAGTAAACTTAACATTTAAGGGGTCAAAACTTTGGACTGCCCACCTGACAAAACTATTCGGACCATATTTCCCAGATTGCGGCTACCCCTTCTAATTTTGGGGTCTGAAATCCAAATTTGTCAAAAAAAGGCATGTTTATTCGTAGAAAGTGAGTTTTTGTGTTTGATTTTGTATTTTAAAATACCGTGTAAACTAATTGATTAGCATACTTGAGGTCAAGGGCTCGAATCATTAAAATTGAATCCTAGAACGTAAAGATTCGATTATTAGATCCAAAGTAATACTGAGTGGTCTTTTTTTGGTGCACTGTACATATGACAAAGTAAATTAACCTAGGACTTTGTGATGCCACAATTGGCATTACATATTTATTTCCTGTACTTTAAAATATCTTTGATTACTTAAGCTTATTTTATTAATCGAATTATATTTAAAATAAATCATAGACTTAATCTTTCAAAGCGAACATAAAATATTTTATTCTTCTCTTATAGATCTGTGTAAAGGATACTTTTTATTTCAATACTAATGCAGACTCATTAATTCACTGTCACGCCTAATCGAAAACAAAAATCAATTTGTAACTTTGTAATTCTAAATTTCTAAGTATCCCATGCTTTGTAATTCTAAATTCCATGCTTCTCATTTGTCCGTTAGGAACAATTGTATTCACTTTGAATTTCAAATTTGTTGAGACTGGGAGTGACCTTTCGGGCCTCCCCAGTCTCAATTTTTTAACCGTCAAAAAATGATTTTTTTCATGCGGTATCATCTATTGATGTGAGAGAAAGTATCTGATTTGATCCCTTCAGGGGATTTCTTTTTTTATATAGTGAATATAGCCATTATCCATCATACCAATTCTGCTAAATAAATCAAATTTTCACTAAACGATTTAAATTAGTTTTATGGAGATAATCATTTTACTACTTCCATAATCAAGATATTTTAATAAGGCTAAGATAATCCATGATGAATTTGTATATTTCCACTATCACCTCCAATGGCTATCACCTCCATCACAGACTTCTTCAAAAACTAAAAGAAAAATTTTAATTTATTTTATTCTAACGATATGGTTAAGTGTTTTAAAGCATGATAAATTACGTATGAATATTATGCCTATAACTTAATTTAATCTTTCAAGAAATCAGTCATTTGATAAGCAATAAACTTACCTTGAATCAAGAAATGAATCAATATCGAAAACATTCTTGTATATGGAAAGAATAACTTTCTGCAAAAGCTGTAAAACTGAAATATTTTTTTCGAATCATTTAGATTTTATTTATTTCAGAAAAAATTAAGGCATTTTTTAATAACAAAAAATAAAAATGTTTTTAAAAATCAGAATTTTTATGAATGAAATTTCTTTGTCACAGTATAGATTTCGTAATCCAAACTTTTGCTCAGTAATTGATTTATTTTATAAAAAAAAAGGAAATTTATTTACAGCGTAAATAAAATAATAGTAAAAAGAAGTTTGAAAATTTGAGTAATTAAGAGCGACATTTTCTCCTATCGTATTAATTCCGTATAGCCTAATCTTTCATTAAATAATTTTATTCTTATAATATAATTAGTTATTTGTTTTAAAACATGTTAAAATAGAATATAAATCGTAATGCAATAACTAAATCTGCGTGTAAAAAATTGTTTCTTAAAAATTGAAACAAATTGCTCACATTTTTCATGACGTGTAAGTTAATGAAATCAGATTTGCTTTTTACTGACGAATGCTCTCAACTTTTAAGTAAGTTTAATTAAATTTGCATTTCTTAATTTTCTGTAACGTATAATTAGATTCCTACTGTAAGAATGAGTACTTGGTTCGCTATGACGTGTTAATTTGGAAAAAAGAAAGATTAAATGTATAATTTGACACTAATTTACGATAGAACTTTTGAATTCTTCTTTTTTCGAGAAGAATTAATTTAAAAAACTGTAGTATAGGATATTTTCAGCTCGGTGAAATAGATGGGGATTAAAACTACGTTTTACTTTTGATGAAATAATATAATGCTGAAAATTTGTAAGAAATAAGCTGATTTTATTTACCTTTTGAAATTGTGACTTGATAATTATTACTTTAAAGGGTTTGAAAATTAAATAGAGATATATTTTACATGAGTTTTTTTACCATTATGCATTAATATTCACTTTTAAACAGTTATTTAACGTAGATAAATTAAACATCAAATGGAATTTAAATATTTACAAAAAATACAATGATAAAAGTAACACAACATCAATCTTTTCGTATTATACTTTAATTAAAAATAATTAAAAATTAAGTTAGAATGAAATCAGTAATGGTAGTAACTACATTCCAAAATTTAACACATAGCATTAATTCAACTCACATCAACTTCAATCTTTACTTGATTACAATACTCATCCGTTTTAGTTAAAAGTTAAAACTGATTTAAATACTGATTATTGATTATTTACTTTTTTCTTCCCGATCTAAAAATCAGTTTTTAGCTATTGAAACACATAATTAACTACAAATTTTGCTTCATTCTCATATCCCACTAATTGTCTGCATGTTTTAATTCTTTTAAAACAAATGTTTTTCTTAAAATAATGCTTTTATTAAACTGTAAAATATACTTATTCTGGTAGACCTCTCAAACTACAGTTTACATCGAACTACGTAAAAATCTGACCAGTTTGGGCAACGTTATCAACTTTGCTTTATTCAAAAATTAAGCTCGAATTATCACTTGGTAATAATTGGCTCAAACTACAAATCAAAAACTACAAATGACTAACGCAACAAATGTATATTTTTTAGAATCCTTATCAAAAAGTATACTCAGTTATGTTTGAGACATCGTAAATTTATATTTAAGCAAAGCAAAAACAAAAATTCAATAGACATCTGTCATGTTTCGATTGAGAAAAGCGAAATAAAATTTTTTACTCAATGAATTTTGATGGTGTCGCTAGTAATCTACCCACTAATTTGCATACATATTTTTTTTGACATGAATTCGAAAATAATATATTAAGAGCCGTCACTATGGGACACCTTTATGCTCGTTCATTTATTCTAGAATATAATGTCCAATAATAATTAAAATGTCATTATGCATTTTGTTTTAATTTATATTTTGTAATTAACCAACCCATTTTCAATTTTGCCGCCTTAAACTTCGATATCTTGTAATTTTGAGATCAACTCAAATGACAAAAGAAATTTTGAATCAGGAATTGGTACAAAATAAGTTTTGTTAGAGTGCTTCGAAAAAAATAATCCACATTTACGTTATTAGGAGAAGAAAACCAAAAAAAAAAAAAAAAAAAAAAAAAAAAAAAAACGTTGCCCATCCGTAGAAGGAATTTTACCCATGATTCATCAACAATCTGGGATATTTACTGAGATATTTGTGGCTTCATATCTACAAGCCACAATCAGAATTCGAATTACAAGCCATCACTGGAATTTGAACCAGGGTCTTCTTAGTCATAGGCGAGAACTCTACCCCCTGAGCCATCGCCAATCATGCAATTTCACAGATCATTTCAAGTTTTTAGGCATACTTTGTTGTCATCTTACTGCCTGTTAATACATAGAAATGATTAAAGAGAATTTCGCGAAGTACATTGACATTTTTCAAAAACAACATTACAAGAAAAACATTTGCTTAAAAACATAAAATTATTATGACTTAAACACGACCAAATTTTGGTTAGTTCAAAAATATATTTCTTTGGAACTAAATATAATTTTCGCTAACAATTAAGGTCCATATTATATGTCTACAAAATAACTTTATAAACTAGAGAAATATCGTTTTTACCCAAGCAATGCCTTCCAATTTGTGTTAAGAAAATGCTTTTATGAGGATGATTATAAGAAAGTAATCATGTTCATAGATGCCTTGGGATTAATAATATAGTTTTACTTAAAGTTGAAAGAATTTGAAATGCCAATTATAGTGCACTGGGATATTGCATGGCATAATATGCATCACGTGACAGGTAGTCATTGATTTAATTACTCTCAAAGGAAGTAATTACAACTTTTAAAATCTTCTTTAAGGTGAAATATTGCAATTATGCATTAGTTAGCTTATCATTATTGTTTTTGATATCATTACTTTTAACTTTAGTGAAGGGATGTTTATTTATTGGTAAGATTTAAGAATCAGATATTTATAATGATTGAACAAAAACATATCCTGCATCTATGTTGATGATGCTAAAAAGTTAAAAATAATAGACTTGCTTTTAATGGACTGAAAGATTTAGAGTTTATTAAAGATTCACATTTCTTCTTTAAAACTGAAAATTTTAGCTTTTAAATAAGGAACCTTCAACCCTATTATTACAATTTTGAAAATATAATATCTATTTTAAAAATTACCCGCTAGGTGGCCGAATGGTTAGTGTACCTGTCTGCAAAGCCAATGATTGCTGGTTCGAATCCCGTTCACGTCCTGAATGTTTCTCTTTGTATTGTTTTCTTTTGTGTGATGTGTAAATTTGGCCCACCCTATGAATAGGCACCTGGCGTGGGTAAGGCGTGGGTTATGCTGCTCGCCCCCTTGACTTAGGTTCACATTTTCCCACTGGGTAACGTTCAAGAGCAAAAGAACAAGAGTTCAGAGTTTGCCGTTAAAAAAATTAAAAAAAAGGAAAAATAAATTAGCTTTTGGAAAGCCAAAAGAGGCATAATGAGATGTTCAGCACACCCGAAACATTTCGTTCGTATTTAAAACTACTGAATTAAATCAACGTAATAAAAATTGCAACGAATCTAATCGAATTATTAAAAGGGTTGGCGCCAATGAACAAATATACTTCAAAAATAAAATAAAAAATACAGCCTTTCATTCATCTTCGAATACTGTCTGCAACTAGTTTCATATGATTTCTGATAAAGGGTAACAGTTTTAGTCAAAAACATTGATTGCTTGTTTTATCCATATAACAGAATTTTTCGCGACTAACACAAAAATGTAAAAATTATAAAGGAAAAAAGTAACTCGAATGGAATAAAAAATTAGAAATACTAATGAAGCAGTTTCTTTTAGATCAAGAATTTTTTTTACCATGTTTGACAAAAAGGATAATTTTCTAAACGAATTTTTAAAACCACTGGTGTTAACCAATAAAGAGCCCACTCTATTTTTTCATTCATATTGAATTAAATCGGTGTCTGACCATCATGTGATTTTTGAGAAGAAAAAAAAAGTGGTTTATTCAAAAGTTCCTGGTAATAGTATTGTCTAAACTCCCTCAACTTCAATTGTGTATTGTTCAATTTTTGATTTATCGTTAAAACAATTTGATGAAAAAAAACTTGAATGCAGTAAAAGTTCAGTAATACTACACAGTAAATAATTCTGTATTAAATTGCGGTCAAAACTACCGGAACTCAGAGTGCCGATGCTTTTGTACCGTAAAATTCCTTTTTTAACCGAACATATTACGGAATTAAAAATGTACCGTAATTTTTATAGTAACATTTAGTTAATTAGTATGATTGAGTCATTTTTAAGATAATATTTAGTCAATTATAGTGATTTAATGCTTTTACGATAGATAATACTGTGAAAATTACGGTATAATACTTCAACGGTATAATGAATCTTACTGATGATGCCTCCATAGTACCGGTATTTTATACCGTAGTTTGATCCTGAATTTCTTATAGTGTAATGACAAAATTTATTTCAAGGGAATATTTTTCATCTTGCATTATATTAATTACAATTGCGTGCAAATGCATGGAACAATATATTCAATCCTTGTTTGTTGAGATGTCTAAATAGAAGAGACGGTTCATTTATAAATGTTGTCGGGAGTCATCTATTTTACTAATCGGATTTCGATTCGTCCTCGTCTGCGCCAAGTCTTTCTAATAAAGATATCTTACTTATCTGAGTTCCCTGACGAGGCGATATATCATGCAGATAAGCTATTAGACGAGACACTATCTTGGGAAGAATCTCTTTTCTGACAAATGAAATGTTTAACACGGAATGGATTCTTGTTGTATTACAAGTTGCTACTCATCTTTCCTAAAGAATAGGAAAGGACTTTGATAAATAGTATTTTAGTTGCACAATATGTCAATATATCCCCATATGCTTGTTAATATAATTGGTATGAATATATATCAGAGAGAGAAAGAATGTATGTTATAGATTATAGAATAATTAAAATGAGAATTTAAAAAAAGAAAAGTTTTAAAAGAAAATTAAGAATTTAATACTTACTAAGTTTTGTTAACTGCACATAAGCTGCAAGTACCCAAAGTGTCAGAGAAGAAAATAAAAAAAAGAAAAAGAATTAAAAAGAAGTAATAGAAAAACAAACTATAAAAATTTTAAAAAAAAAAAAATAAATAAAAAAAAAAAATTATGGACTTATTAAAAAATATGAAAATAACTAAAAAAAATAAAATAATTAAAATAAAATAAAGAACAGTTTTATAAGCAATCTAANTATTATTATAATTATTATTATTCAGCATTATTCAGTATCATCTGACATAATGCTCTTGTTCCCGGCATTTCAAAATTGTATTTAAAATTTACCATCATCAAGCAGTTTTCTCTCGAACTTATAAAATTATATATAGTCCGTAAAAAACCTATAAACCGCCGTAAAAAACACTATTTCTTCACTATCCATCATACAAATATGCAGTATAGATGCAGATTTAACAGACACTAAATGTACTCAATACTTTAGACCTATATAGAGTATATTTGATACCTATTAAAATTATTAATTGCATTTCGACTTTTATAAAAAATTCCATTTTTTGAAACACCTTTTAAATAAAAAAGTGCAAATCTGGCCTTCCATAAATTGTTTACTATTGTACTCGCTTAGTTTCACGATGAATGTTTCACTTTTAGTGCCAACGGTGTACTCGCAATCCGGTATATAGACAGGCATGCACACACAAATTCTTTATTTCGTCATATATATATATATATATATATATATATTCATATATATATATATATATATATATATAATAACAGGGCTATATCCTTGTTATCATTGTTGTATTCAGCTTTAATTAATGAAGTCGTAGGCCATAATACGTTCTAAAAAGGTTTATTTAAAGGTAGGCTGGTGGTTATAACAGTTAACATCCCCACTCCACAAGGAGAGGTGTGGACAAAACTCCGGATGATTCCCGCCGATCTTTTACGGAACAAGTTATTCAGGAAGAGGCAAGTGAAAACCATCACTCCCGCATTTAAATACACGCAGACATGGATGTGAAAAGGCTCAGTCACTGAATAGTTTGTAACTCTACGCATCATCGATAATCTTTTAATGCTTCTTAATATGGAAGTGAAAGGGGGACAATATTCTAAAAATAACTCCTCCTTTTAAATATAAATCTAATTATATTTCAATGGTATGTTTTCAGCCTTGAAGTCCCAACATAGAATATATCTACGCTTATTCTTTGCCAAAGACATTTTATGAAAACGAAAGAGTTTCCCAGTTCAAATCACTCTATCAAGTCACTCTATCACTCAGTTCAAATCACCAGCCGAACACTCTATCCCCAGAGACATCACGGTTCAATCACGTCAGATTTTGAATTTATTGACAAAAACCAACATTTCATTAAATAAAGTTCACATTTTTTTTATCACCGAAATTCTTATTCATTATTTACTATGCAAGGCTAAACAAAAGTTTTTTTCGTCTGTGAAAGTAGTAAATCCCAGCTCCAGACATTATTTTATTACAATTCCGACAAAACTTTTACATCTATAAAATATACAAGTATTCTTTCTCTTTCTAAATCAATTTCTGATGATTCTGTCACTTGACGGACAACACTAATATAATTTACAGTTGGTGAAAAAAAACACAAGAAGAAAATCCTCTATCCTCTTCTAGAAAGCCTGACTACAAATCTGTATTCATTTAAACTAAAAGTATGATTTTACAAAATTTCCACCTATTGATTCAGATGTTTACAGATACCTAGACAAAAGATTTCCATAATTGAGTTATGCGAAGTGAAATTGTGTTTTTAGGACTGCAGGTAAGGAAAGTAACTGCTAAAACTCATTTCCCAGACATGCTTAGCGGTAGTGAAAGAAACGTTCACGAAAATTCAAAACATTAGTTGGCGATTTCCTTTAAAATTGTAAATCTGATAACTATGTCAAAGTCATTGAATACTCTTGGATTCCCTTTTTGATTTCTTCCTTAAAAACCTAGGTTCAGTCAGTGATGAACATTGCAAACATTTTCATCAGGACATATTTTTAAAGTCGTGGTATCAGGGTTGATGGAGTGTAGCAGAGTTGACTAATTACAGCTGGATACTTAAGTGATTCACACTTCACACTTGAGTCTGAGATCTAAAAATTCAAAACAAACATACTTTAGATTAAGGAAGTGTTTTCAGTGTGTTTTGATATATTTGTGTGCACTATATTTAGCAATAGATCTTTCTATACATGTCATGTCAATTGATCTCGCTATTTTCCAAGCTAAAGCCATGTTCATATTTAATCCATGTAACAGTAAATGGATAGAGATAAATTGTTTGCATATTTTGAATCGGCATGTTAAAATTGTCTTAGAAAATGCACTGGATTACAAGATAAACACCATTTTTTTAAATCTGTTTATCAGCATAATTAATGTACCTTACCACCTTTAATAAACCGATTTTGACTAAAATATCATTTTTCTGTTTTGGTATATAATAAAACTATAGACCTTTTTATTTCAAGAGCCGTTTGAGTTTTGTTTCTCCGTCGAATAGAACAAAAGTTATGATGATTTAAAACAAACATCTATATTAGTTATTGATGTTTGTTAAATAATATTGATGTTTGTTAAGTGATAACTGTGACTTTTTTGACATTTTTCTCAAAACTAATTTTTTCGGTTATTTTCCTTAATTTTAATTTAAATGTTATATCTGAAAATAATTTAGTTCAAATTGCTAGTATGAATGTTTTCTATACTTAGTTCTAGGGAATGAATTACGGACTAGTGAATTAAACTAATATTTTATATTTTATGACTAAAACAAAAATTGCACTTTAGTACAATTTTTGACCTTTTTTCCGAATATGTTTCGATATTTTCTGAAAAATATGTAAATAATTAATACTATGTCTGATGCTTAACTTTTCCTTAAGTTAAATTTTTATGAGAATATTATAAAGCAAGAATGATGAAAAAATTATAAATTTCGAGAAAGTTTTTGGTATATTTTTAATTATTGCTTTAATAAGTGATTTTGGTATATTTTTAATTATTACTTTTCAACTTATTTATATTTCTCTTATTTTTCTAAATTATTTTGTTGTATTTTTTTGTATTTATATTTTTTTTGACACATAAATCAAAATAAAAAATTTCATAAATTTTTCTTTGAATTTATTCGTCTACCATACTAATTTGATGAATGAATGATTGTTGAAACATAAAGTTAAAGATCAAGTAATCGAAGCAATAATTAATTAAATAAATATTTAATGAAGCAAAATAATGTACAGTTTTTGAATAATAAATTATATCTTAATGAATGGGAGAACAAATGATAATTGAACAAATAATTAAAATAGAAACAACTATTTTAATATATGCATGCTGTTATAACCAACATCTTTAAAGCTACCTTCATTAGAGGATGTTACTTTGTAGAAATCCCTTTAGGTTTGGTAAATTCCCCTCTTAAATCTAGAAATTCCCTTTTCAATCGAAGCGTTTCGAGTTCAATTTCATTGCTCTCTATAAATGTAATCTGTTTTGTAATGCTTAAATGTAGTTGCATCTTGATAGTAGTAGTAAAATTGCTATATCCTTTATTATCCTTTATTCATTATTTATCTTTGATAAATGTTTATAAGTGGCAGCTGTACCATAATTACTTATTAAATAAAGGTATGAATGATTTTACTGCATGGGATAAGTAAATAAGGAAAGAAAAAACTGCTAAATTAAAAAAGCTTAAAATTGACTAAAATATTACCGATTTCTTAAAAGAAAATACCAACTCGATTTTTTTTTCTTTATAAGCTCATATATCACTTTTTTTCAAAATTTATATTCACTTTTGTTACAACTGTACTTTTAAAAATGTACATCTAGATATTTTTCGAATAAGTTATTTCTTATCTAACTATTAATATATTCTTTACTATCTCCAAGACTTTGAGACAACTAAAGAAACAGCTTACTTTCCAGACATAAATGAATCCTTCAATTGCACGTGATTAAATGCAGTAAAATGCTTGAATGTAGATTATTATATAGTTATTCAACACATTACTTTTAAATAATAAACAAATAATTAATAAATTATTACTGAATAATGAATGAAGAATTATTAAATAATGAACGATATTATGAATTAATTAGAATTGATATGAGATATTAATGAGTGACATAATAAAAATGAGTGAATTATCATTAAATAATACATATTTTTTTAATAATGAATGAATGATTTATTTTTATGTAATGAATGAATGAAAATTAAAAAATGAATTGAAGGTTACTAAATATGCATTATTTTTATTGTTATTCAACTTTGAAAATTGAGCGATAAATTAATAAATAATTATTTGCAATCTCTAAGACTAAGAGACATCTTATAGCTGCTTTTAATAATTTATTGATTAACGAACAAAGCAAAAATTTAATAAATGAATGTAAGTTATTAGGAGTAAGCAAATTATTAGGAAAGAAAGGTTGTTATTAGTTTCTTAGGAATGAATAAATTATTATTGAATGGCAAATAAATAATAATTTAGTGAAATATCAATTGATATTTTTAAAAGAATTAATGGATGCCCATTTGATTGTTTAATGAGGAAAAATGAAATTTTACTTAAACTATAAATTAATAAATAATCATTGAATGATGAATGCATAATTTCCAAACAATGGAGCAATGAAAAGAAAACATTATTGAATGATTAAGAAATAAATGAAACTTATAACAGAGAAACAAAAACAGTTATTCTAGTAAAGTTTACAAAGACTTGAATTAAGAGAGGAAAACTTACAGACTAACTAATAAAGCTTTAATTTGTTGAAAACTGATAACAATTTTTCTCTTTTTAAACACCTTTTCCAATCTGCAATTAATGTCTGCATAAGTCTGTGTACTTATTTTTATTTCTAAGTTATAATTAATGTATGTCAAAATTCAAGTTGCCTCTTCTTTTTTTGTAAAAAAAAAACTTTACATCAAGCAATTTCGTCTTATCATTTATCCTTGTCTAACTAATGAGAAATTCTTTTCGATCTCTAAGTCTGTGAGACGTCTTAAAGAACAGCTCTCAAAAGATAAATGGCTCTCTTCTTCGGAAAGTGAATCGGCAAAGCTTGATTTTCATCGATAGTGATCTTCAGTAAATGGTGTTTTTAGATTAGATTAGCTTTGTTTGGAGTAAATTAGTTTTGAGAAACAAAATAAACATTTTAAGTTCCACTTTTACTTTCGTCTTCTCCTTAATTAAAAAAGCAATAAATTTGTTGGGAATTTTCCTGTCCTTCTAAATAATTCTAATCATTAGTAATTTCAACCATATCCGTAATTTATGAATGTTTACTATGTTTTTTCTAACAATGACATTAAAAATGAGGTGAGATATTGTAATAAGTGTTTCTTTTTCATTATAAAAGCATGAAATAAAATATTAGATTGTGAAATTCAAATTTTTTTTTTTTTGCATTATTTTAAAATATATTTGTCCGTAGAAAAACTTGTATTATCTGGTAAACATACAAGTACTGTAAGTTTATCAGACATTTCTGTTTCATTCCCTAGGTTCTATCTAATTTCATGAGGACATTTGTGTTAAAAATATATATAATTCTGATAATAATACCGAATTATAAAGTATTTAAACCATTCATTTTTATTCCATACTCTAAGAAATCATGATAAAATTACCAAATTCTAAATTTTTTCTACACTTGCCAATAAACATCATGGAAACAAAACCATATTCTTATATTAACTTTACCAAAAGGTTACCAAAACGCTTCGGTAAAAGTATCCCATTTTTAGTGTTCTCTTAAAGCCAGAAATATGGAAAATGTTACCATATTCTGGTAGTTTTGACTATAGTTTTCTTCTCAGAGTATAATACTTCTTTTACAACACAAATAAAACTTGAATCTTTCAATTGCTAAAATGACAGATTTGTAACTTTGATCTGATGCCCACGATATCTTCAAAAATATGCTATTCTAAAAGTATTCAATTTTATAAGTGCAGTTGTACTTTTTCAGTTCAAAAAGCTTTTTTTCATTTTTAGTTTTTAAAACCAAACATTTCAGAAGTTGAAACTTTTCTGCAATGTTTTTGAAATACATTTCAGAATAGTAAATGAATGGTTTTAATAGTAGTTTAATTTCATTTATTTTGCAGTATATATTTTCCTTTATTTCAAAAATATATTTTCATATATTTTTGAAATCGAATGTTTTTGGTTCGTGCATTGTAAGTTTTTTAACAATAAAAATTTGAAAAACTTAGCATTTTTTTGATTTTTTGTAATCATTTTTTGTATGAAGTTATAAATGAATTGAAATAAAACAGTGTGTTTAACATATCATAGTAAAGAGAGTTGCTCAAAATTATCCTTTTGTTAAACTTAGATTAGCATCAGATCGGATTAAGATAGTTTTATTGATTGTAAATTTTAGCCTTTAGCAGCACGCATTAATTAACTTCATAAAAAGAGCAGAATGAAAATAAATAATTACATTTTATAAATTCGTGTGAAAATGAAATGAATTAAAATAAAATATTGCTCTAAATGCATTATAGAATATCGAGTGATACTAAATTATTTTTTCAATAAACTTGAATTAACTACATGACGCAACTAAACACATGACGTAATTGAAGCAGCTATATTGCTTGTAAATTTAAGCCGTTCACAGCACACATTAATTCCATGAAACGGAAAGATAAAAACAAAAATTCAACCAAAATTTTTTATCTATTTCTTAAAACCCTTTTTATCAAATTTTTACCGTATTAAGATATTGATCTTTATTATTTAGGAAATTTATCCCAAATATAAGACGCTATGTCTAATCCAAGATCTTTTCGCTTAAATTTAAGATATTTCAAAAAATGGAACTGTTCGATTTGAGCAGCTAACAGCTTGTATGTTGGCTGTTAGAGAAAAATAGTTGAAAATATTTTATGTTCTGCAACATTTGAAGTGTCCCGCAGTGGACTGATCATTAAAACACGGTTCCCAGTAGATCACCGAAGTCAAGCATCACTGGCTACGGTCAGTGTGCGGGTGGGTGACCACTTGGATCAGCCTGCTTAGGGACCGAGGGTGTGCGGTATTGGTCCTCGTTAAACTGTTCTACCGTAAAGTGCTCGACTTCGAGTGCAGGTCGTCGGGCTACCGAAGCGGGGGAGCCATCCCCTCTGCAGAGGACCAAAATTGTGATGGCATGTCTTCGGATCATCCTTAGGGATGTTTTCCAGACCGTCGCCAATATCCCATTGTGCAGCTCTAGTGCAACGTAAATGAACAACAATATCAAGATTTAAAGTTTTAAGTAAATATGTTTTCATATTTTTTTCGATGCTCGACGATAAAATATTCATAGAAAAGCCTTAAATGAATTAATGTTCTATTTATTTCAAAACCATTTTATTATGAGATCAACTTCATCAATTTCCAAATCATCAATTTCTACTGTAACACAAATCAACATCATAATAGGGATAAAATACTTCTACATATATTAAGGTTCAATAAGGTATAACAGCGCTAAGGTCCAAAATGTTTAACAGCGTATTTCAAATCATCATAAACATTTTAACGTACTTAAGAGTATAATTGCAAGTTCAACGTGAGTTTTCTTCGCAAAATTATGATAGTATGAAGTTTTAGGATTTAATATTTTGTGAGTAGTTCCAAAACTACCGAAGAGTCAGTGCAAACAGACAAAATA
Organism: Parasteatoda tepidariorum; assembly: GCF_043381705.1. Classification (NCBI taxonomy): domain Eukaryota; kingdom Metazoa; phylum Arthropoda; class Arachnida; order Araneae; family Theridiidae; genus Parasteatoda; species Parasteatoda tepidariorum. The sequence continues at coordinate 11,356,565 of NC_092210.1, forward strand.
CTAAAAAATAGGTTTTCTACTATACAAAAAAGAACTTATTTCGTGCTAATTAAATAAAATATTAAAATAATAGATCTTTTCATCCGTTTTACACTTACATTAAATATAATAGCCTCAAAGTTTCAAATATGGTTTTGTATTACTCTTTATGTTTGGGCATTAGAATTATAATTTCAGATGGTTTTACAGTGTTTTTCTTTACTTAAGATGTAAAATATTTCATGTAAATATTAATGTAAATGTAATCTTTAACTCTCACAGAAATATACACTTTAAATTGCTTATTCATAAAACTAATTAGATCAACATAAGGGATTTAAAATTATTTTTTTTACGTATATCAACCATTTTGGTTAAATAATTAACGCTTGAAATTACGTCTCAAATATTCCGTTATGATTTTATTCTTTATACATTTACATTCCTGATTTTAGTAGTGCAGTAATATTCTTAAACGAACATTTATAAATCAAACTTTAAAAAAAGTATAAATTTTAATACCGGGCAAAATTATTTGATGTAGAATTTAAATTATAACTGCCACAATTATGAAATTAAAAAATATATACTTAACAAAGAATCATTAAGGTAATAAAAGATAACAAGGATTTTCAACTTATTCACTATCTATGATGGACATTTGTTTTAAAATAAAAGATTTCATCAAATAAAATCTTTTAACTTTCATTTTGTCTTACCACTATAAAAGTATTTCTTTCAAATTAAGTAGAAAAGTAAGCATTTTTTTTCAAAGAATAAATAATATATCAAAACAAAATCCTCTTAAAAAACCTCTTCTCTGTACATTTAAGTAGGTTTTAAACCAAAAGTCTTTTGTTACAATCATTGCGAATAAAATCTTATGTAAAGATGCTTCAGCCGAATAAATTCAATTTAACGTCTAAGTAAACATTGCTTTGTTCTTTAAGGAGCCGAAACCGTTTCGGAATTTGTAATCAGTTTGTTTTACAAACAAATGCCTTTGAAAGAAATTTATTTACATAATTCCCGTACTAAAGTCTACAATAAACTACACGTACAAGAATAATTTTTTGAATTCAAATTATTTTCAAACATGAATATGTTATTGACTGAAATGAATAATGACTGATTTGAGTTCCACTCAATTTATTTAATAAAATTCTAAAGCATTTTTTAATGAATGTAGAGAATACGTTGCCATCATTTTAAAATGAAACTTTACTCATGAAATAGTAAACATTTATTAATATTAAATAGATAATTATGTCAGTGAATCGCTGTTATATTTTGATTATTATTAGAATAATAATCACAAATTTTAAATCAAATTTTTACTTTTTTGAGATTAATACTATCTGAAGTTCTTATGCCATCATAGAGATTTTTTTCTACAGTATCATAATAAATAGTTGCTTGAAAGGCATATAAATCACATGTATTTCTCTATATAAATTTATAACACTTGAAAGATGTGTACTTAAGCAGGTTCTATAGTTGCTTTTTAAAAAGTTTTTGCAGAGAACACTACTGCCTTAAATTTGCTCGTTACCCAAAGCAGACTTGCTGGTATTGACAAGTGGCATTAATAACAACATGTTGGTCGCTTTGTTCATTAGTCTGATAATATGGATTCAATTTGAAATTGGATGTTTGAATTATAGTGGCTTGCGGATACTGTTAAATATTGTTAATGCAATATATTAAAGCTTTAAAGCACATTTAAACAGATTAGTACATAATTACTCTTTACTGACTCTTTAATAGAGCGTAAGGTGCGAAGTAATTTATTCTTAAACTTAATTATACGAATCTATAATTCTATTCTTGTCTGGAAAAAATCTCTACCCCATCACGTTTTTTAATGGTAGATACGCTAGATGAAGACTGCAGTACGTAGTCTACCAACTACTTTTATAAGAAATATCTCAATTTTACAGCAAGAGATCACTATCAATTTTATTACAAGAAATCACTACCACTTTTAAAGAAAGAATTAGTATTAGTTTATAGAGCTAAAAGCAATAAATAATTTTTTTTTAAATAACGGCAGGCACGGAACTTACGTTCTTCGCCTTAGAAGATGCCGGAATTGTTGCTCATTTATCGTTACCCAGTGGTCACCTGTGAACCAAAGTCACGGAGGCGAGCAACATTACCCACGCCACACTGCCACAAATACCCGTTCATAGTGTGGGCCACAGTCATACATTCACACATCAGAAGACAACAGAGAGAGAGAGAGAAACATCCAAGCCCAGAGCGGGATTCGAACCAGCAACCATTGGTTTCGCAGTCAGGCACGCTAACCACTCGGCCGCCTGGCCGGCTATAAATATATCAACTATCAATGTGTCCACGTTTGAAAGAAAAGAAGAAAAAAAAGTCTTTAACGAAACAACACTGTTTTGAACAACATATCACTTTCTTCAGCTATAAGTCACTTTCTTTTCAAAATATTATGTGTCTCTTGTATTTACTTACCCTTTTAATTTTTAATTATTCTACTCTTTATGCAAGTTAAGTTTTACTTTGAGTAAGAGGTGACGAAATGCTTTTAAATATATCACAAGAGGCTTATTTTTTTACACTGCACTTGTATTGCAAAATGGTATGCGTCTCCTATATTTATTTAATCTTTTAATTTTTAACTATTCTACTCTTCTTGCAAGTTACGTTTTACTTTAAAAGTTTTACTTTGAGTAAGAGGAGAAGAAACACTTTTAATTATACCATAATAGACCTATTTTCTACACTGTACTTGAACATTTAATTTTTACTAGTTTAGAATAAATAATGTACATGTACTGAATGCTTAGTCTGTAAAATTAATCCAACTTTTATGAGTGTAGACGTATCTTGATTTCATTTTTGGTGTTAAATTATAATAAGATTTTTCAAAGGCTCTATAAAGTAATATTACTTTATAGAGCCTTTAAAAAAACGTATTTACCTTATTTACTGTTTCCAATTTTAAAACTAAAACTTTCCCATTCCTCATTAAAATACAAATAATCGGTTTCAAATGAGCATCGTGAAAATGCAATTGTGAATGTAGCTAATGACCATAATCTATACAAATTCATAGTTATTACTTACCAAAGATAACTGCTTTATAACATGAGTAATTGAGTTCCAAACACATTTTTTTTCTTCATTTTAGCTTACAATATCTATACTTTGTGATATTTTGGCTTGGAAAATGAATTATCCTATTTCGAAATAAAAGTCTTACTTTTTTTAGTAGAATAATTTATATTTCGGAAAAACCATTAGAAATCCATTAACGTAAAAGTAACATCGCTTTTCGAATAGTTGACTTCCTTGCTATTGTTGCACATATTATTGAACGGGGTTACGCTTTTGTATGTGAAATGCAGATACTGAAATAGAGTACATCACATTAACAAGAATTTAAAAATTATATTTAGGTAGTTTATACCTAAGTTATTTTAATTATTTAAATGTATCGAGTTTATTCCTCTGATTATGATTATTAAAAGTTACCTACTTATAAACATAGGGAGGATTTATAAATAAATTTTAAGCAATATATATATCAACGCTTTCCAGTAAAAGCCCGAAACGAGGGATTTTCTTTATTATAACTTTTGCGATTATGCATTAGTTCAGCTTTTTCACATGGGATCTCATTAAAGAAATGGCATAAAGAATTCTTTTTGTTTCTTTAATTTCTTGTAAAATATGTAATATTATGAAAAACAACTCATCGACAGTTCCATCGACCTAATCTTAAATCATACCTTATTTTTATGAGTTTCGCAATTTACATTTTCAATTAAAAAATAAAGTGTGTTTTAACCCTTCACATTTTACATTTTATGGTACTCTTTCGTCAAGGGGAGTTTTTGACGATGGTAACATTTTTTCGCCAAATTAAACTGTAAACATAATAATAAATTGATATAATCACTATTAATTATTTTTAATAATTTAATTACTCAAGGGTTGTAAGTGCCATTCCGCGGTTTACCCTAAATTGACTAAGATTAATTGCAACTTTACGGAATCCTTTACACTATAATTTTCAAAGGTTAATTATCACTGGTTAGTATACATTCCACACATGTTTTTTTAACCTTAAACTAACTGTCACCTAGTTTTCTTAAGGTTGAGTGTGAAGGTTTGGTACATATTTGTCTAGTATACCATACTCTGAAGCATTTTAAGGTTAATTGTCACTTCACTGTATACCCTTCAGTAATGTATTTTAGGTTAAGTAACCTTGCCCGGTATTGGTTTATTTGGTTTATCTAATATACCCAACACTGATTCTTTTAAGGTTAAACGTCACTTTCCTCGATTTTCACTATACTTAAAATTGAAATGGAAAATTGACTTTCGGTCCTGAATTCACCTTGGTTGAATATATATATATATATATATATATATATATATATACCTACAAAACTTTATGTTTAACTTCAATACTGAGAAATGGAAAAGTAACTCAATTAAGACTGTTTACTTAAAATTTTATGTTAATTTCAGATATATTGATTAAGGCATTTTCTAAATAAAATTAGTTTCATACCAGGTACTTCTAAGTACTTCAAATTATTAGACAATAAATTAGTCAAATATCGAAATTATTAGCCAAATTTCAAAATTCTTAGTCAATGGCNCTCCGCAGAGGATCAAAATTGTGATGGCATGTCTTCGGATCATCCTCCGGGATGTTTCCCAGACCGTCGCCAATAGCCCATTGTGCAGCTCTAGTGCGACGTAAATTAACAACAACAACAACAAATATATATATATATATATATATATATTTGAAGTACCAAATGGTGGGAGAAATAATGTTTCACACTTTTTTATCTGACTCGGTTGTTGTATGGACTTGGAACTAATAAAATAAGGTGAGGAGCATTTAGACATCTCACAAATCAGCTAGAACTTGCCACACTTTACTGGAATCGGAGATAAACTTAGAAAATTGAATTATACCTCGAAAACACTGAAACACTGCACACACACGAATCGATATACACACACTATTTATTTCCTCAAAGCTCAAAACACAACAATTAAATTGGGATGTACAAAGCGCCACCTGTGGGCTGTAAAATTAAACATACCGCTCCCTTGAAACACGGAGGGGTTTCGAAATTAATGAATTTAGTAACCTAATTTAGCAACATAATAATTAACTTCAATTGACAATAAAGTACACTTCTAAATTAATGAAATTAAGTAACTGGATTTACAGATGAATAGATGACTTCTACAATGATAGAAGAAAAATTAGGCATAATTACAAATGTACAAGTGTTTATAGGAAGTAGGCACAGTTTTGTAATTGGTCTCACAAGGTCACCAGTGTGAGCTTTTAACTAAACCACACGAACTTTATCGTCCTTTCCAGGGAATTTTTCCGTGACCTTCCGTAACTTCACTGTAGTGGGGGTTTGTCGTGTTTGATTAAAGCATGATCTCAGATGTCAAGGTATTTTTGAGAGATGCGCCACTTCGACCTTGATTGTAGCAATATCAAGTACTCTGAAGACCATCTATTCCAGAAATGTTGGGTCATTCTTGTAAGCAATCGCCAACGGTCGCAGTGGCGGATGTCGCCTGGAACCGTAGGTTGTGGAATAGCTGATGCCTTTCCTATCAGGAAATGTCCTGGCGTCAGAACAGACGGATCATCTGGACTGCTAGATAATGCACATAGTGGTTTGGAGTTAAAACATGCCTTGATTTGGTTTGACAGCGTGGCCAGTTCCTCGAAGGTGAGATTAGCATCTCCAACAACTCTTTTCAAATGAAATTTCAACGATTTCACTGTAGCCTCCCAAATGCCTCCGAAGGAGATGGAGGATTTAAGTGAAAGGCGATGTTGTCTGTTACCAGGAATTGATGAAGGCCGTCTTCCTTCATAAACTGCCGGAACTCCTTTCTGAGCTCTTTGATAGCTCTGTAGAAATCGGCTCCTTGATAGCAGAAGGTATCTAAAGGTCTACATCTGCGTGCCACAAATCTTTTTAAGCAAATCAATAAATGCTTTTGAGGTTAAGTCGATGACGACTTAAACGATGAATTGCCTTCATTGCGAGGCAGACGAAGGTGCATATGTAGCACTTAATATTGCGGCTGCCTCTTTACTTGGAGCTCCGTATCAAGAATTAGCCGGTGAAATCAAGACCAATTAGTTGGAATATAGAAGAGGGACAAACTATGGACTCTGGAAGATCTCCCATGATTCGTTCGGCGAGCCTTGGACGATTTCTGAAGCATGGGATACATCTTTTCGCCACTCTTCTAACTGCATCTTTGGCTGAAAGAATCCAAAATGTTTCTCTGAGAGCTGCTTGGAGAAGTTTCGGATCGGCATGGAGAGTTTCAAGTGATAATCAGTGATAAGTAAGTTCACAACATGGTCGATTTTAGGAAGCAGGATGAGATGCTTTTTTGATTCTGGAAGCATCGTATTTTTCATGCTACCACCGACGCGAATTATTCCGGAATCACCGTAGAATGGAGTCAAGGGAATAAGCTTGTTATTCTAAGGAAGCTGCTTACCTATTGAAAGATAGGAGAAAATGATCGTGTTGGATGAATTTTACAATTCTCTTCTCGGCTTAATGCAATTCTACCGCTGTTAAGAAAGGCTTATTTCTTTTATCTGCTGCAACAGAACAGTTCTTCAGAAATCTTAAACAATAGGCAACTATTCTTTTCAGCTTGTTCCAAAACGAAAATTTTTGAACTCTGCCTTGAAAGTAGCATCAACCACATTCAGCATAATCAGCTTGGATGTCCTTTTGGCTTCGACAGACATGTTTTATTGTAATTGTGAATTATCCTCAAACCTTCCATTAGGAAAAGTAGAACTATTTAACCAATCAGGTCCGTTGAACCACAAGTCGCACTTTTCTAGTTTAGTTGGGGTTATCCCTCTCGTTCCACAATCAGCAGGATTCTTCAAACCACTCACGAAGTTCCAGTGCACGTTAGGAGTCAGCTCTTGAATTCGTGTTACTCGATTATCTGCGAACGGTTGCCATCTTCTTGGTTCGGACTTCAACCATGCCAGCGTGATCTTGGAATCAGACCATGCAAAGGTCTCAGAGATTGAAACAGTTAGCGTTGGCAAGGTAGCTTGTAACAAATTGACCAGAAGTAGGGCAGAACAGAGTTCCAGTCGAGGTAGAGACTGTGGTTTCACTGGAGTGACACTTGTGTTGGAAGTTAGCAGTCTAGATGTCACGGCTTGGTTTGCATCCTTGGAACGAATGTATACAGCTGCACAGTAGGCGTTCTCTGAAGAATCACAGAATACGTGTACTTGTACGTTTGTAGCCGGTGGAATAAGGATATAGCGTGGAATCTTGATATTTGTAAGTAGAGGAAGCTGTTTTTGAAAAAATCTCCATTGCCTTGCCAGAGAATCTGGTAGCTCCTCATCTCAGCCTAGATGATGACTACACAGCTCTTGGAGAAAGATTTTCGAAGTGATAACTGTAGGTGCCAACCAGCGTAAGGGGTCAAAGATTTTGTCGAACTTCGGAAAGTACCTTGTGTTTAGTCCATACGTCACTCTCATTGACCCTGATGGTAAAGGTGAACTTGTCAACATCTGAAAGCCAAGCGATTCCCTGAATCTTGACACACATTAGCGTAGAGAAAATCCTACTCTCTCCATCATTTCCTGCAGCTCGGACACCAGTTGAATGGCTCCCTCCTTTGTTACACTCCCGCTCAGCAAATCATCAAAGTAAAAACGACAAAGGGTAGCTCTTGAAGCGTCTGGATATTTTTCTTGTTCATTTATGGTAAGCTGTTGTAAGGTTCTCGTGGAGAGGAATGGTGCTGAGGACGTACCGTACGTAACGGTAATTAGATGATATTCTTTTATTTGTTCGGTAGGAGAATTCCTCCAAAGAATTCTTTGCCAGTCTACGTCTTCCTCATGAACTTTAATCTGGCGGAACATCTTTTCAACATCAGCGCAAATGGCTACACTGAAAAGTCGAAACTGGATGAGAATAGGGAAAAGTTCTGGTTGCACTCTTGGACCAACCAGGAGCAGATCGTTGAGAGAGAGTCCGGATGAAGTTTTACTGGAAGCATCAAAAACTACACGAAGCTTTGTTGTGCAGCTAGTGTCTCTGACAACTCCATGGTGAGGAAGGTATAAACTTTCGATTTTATTAATGTCAGAGTCCGGAACCAGTTCCATGTGATTTAAATCACGGTATTCCTTCATAAATTTTCGATAGAGGTTGTATTTCTCAGGATTAGAAATGAGATGACGTTCCACGCTGATTAGCCTACGAATTGCATTTTGTTTTGAATTACCTAACCGCGTGGGAGAAGTGTGAAA
>NC_092210.1:11366043-11380214 GCF_043381705.1 Parasteatoda tepidariorum
TTTGTTGTTGAAGCTTGCAATATATATATATATAATACGCATTTCGTTAGGTATTTTAAATAATTACTACTAAAAGTTGCATCTGTTACATCAGAGAGGGATTAAAAAAATATATAGTTGAATGTCATCATACGATGCATGTAACTTCTTCACCGAAGAACATTTGTTACTATATTGCAGATAAAAAAATACTGGTCACTTTATAATACAAAGATAAATTTATACAATGATTTTTATTAATGTAGAAGCTTTATAAATCTTTACTCATGAGTAAAAATTCACACTTTTATGCAATGAGATTTACTTATTTACCTATGGATGAAAATTTACCCACATGCAAATTAATAACCAAGCTATCTTAAAAGATATTCGAAAAATTCAACAAATCTTATAGTGGCTATTCTCCTAAGATTATCCCTAAGTATTTCTTAAGAGCATATTAAAAGCGTTTATAAGTTGCATTTATGCTCTCATGTTTAGGGAATAAATTTCCCCACTGGTATAAGAAGAATTTATAACTTTATTTTTAAAAATGAAATTTTATCCTTTTTGAATATTAAAATGAAGTACTTTAAGCTGCTGAAAGAAAATATGTTTGACGATCTTAAAAGGAAACCACAAAAGCACCAGAGACCATATGAGGCAGGAAATTTCAAAAAGGAATAAAAATTTATTGCATTTAAAGCACGTAAACTTTTCATTGGTTGCTTTTAATAAAAAAATAGAGAGAGAGCATATTTATTTAATAGTCTTCATTATATATTATGATAAGTAACTTCTAATACTTGTCTCACATGAAAGACAAACTTGACTTTTGCCTCTGGAGTTTAATTTTCAGCAATAGTTTTAAAATTTCCGGAGCGCGATGAAACCTTAACATTGTTCAGTTTTGCTGCAAATTTAATATAGAGCCAAGTGGAATCATGCTGTTCTGAAAATTTAAGATTGATTACACTGTACTAGGGCTCAAACACATTTAAATTTAACATCTTTCAACAAATTTGTATTATATTATCCCTAAAATACCGATATTGTCAACGTTAAGTCAATTTTTATAGTATTAAGAGTCTTAATGTTGTGTGATTTCTCAGTTCTTCCCATGTTTCATCTTTTTATTACCATAGTTTCGGCAAACTTTGCTTGTCTAAGAGGTCTATATCATATCTAAGAGGTCGTGGGTTCGATCACCAGCTGCCAAAGACTCTCCGTGTGGTAAATGGTGACTGATCTACGTTAAATCTGTCGAGTCATAAAGTCCTTCATGTTCCCTATACAAATCATACCTCTGGGGGTACTGATCCAGGAGTTTCCTTGTCTTCTTTATTGGTTCAAAATTACAAGGCTACGGAGTTGAACATTAGTAGTCGTAAACCCAAAATTGAGTCGGCTGTTCTACGACGGTTCTAAAATAAAATAATATGCCCATTACCGAGCGATGATGGCCCAGGGGATAGAGCGTTCACATTCCAGTGAGGTGAACCGGTTTCGAAACCCAGCGATGGTTGGTCGATATGAACTCCCCATCCGGCTTGCACCGACCACAGTGCTGATGTAAAATATCCTCAGTGATATGCAGATCATGGGTTAGAGTCCCCTTGCCGTCAGGCTTACTTTTTTATCACTGCAACAAACTTCTTACTGATACGCGAGGGGGGAGTAAGCAAGATTAGACAAACACATGGTAACGGAGAAGGAGAAAGTGTGATGACAGAGAAAATCACGTAACTTCGAGATACCTTTTCCGTTTACGAAAGAGTGTAACAGATGCTTCTTACATTGTAATTTAACTTAGTGAAGCTTTAAATATATAAATAAACTGCTTGATAATTTATAGTTATGTTTAAAATATTTGACTAAAATCGAAGTTCAAATAAACATTTATACAAAAATAAAACTATATTTTTATCTTTTATGAAACTCTATTTTGAGAGTAGTTGCTTTAATAAAACACCACTTAATGTTACCTCAATTTCTTTTTGAGGGAACTGATATCAATTCCTAATGTTTCAGATCCGCCCCTTTGATTAAAATAGAACCATTTATGCAGTTAGTGCGTGGGTAGCAGTAGTTATGGAAATAGCTTCATCAATCTTAGTAATTTGTGATCGGCTGGAAAAGATGACTGCCATCTTCAGAATCAGCAAAAGATATAAATTTGATTTCCCGATGTTTTTATATATCTTTGCAGAAGCTTCTACACAACTCATATTACAGACAGCAGGTATTGTGTTATTTTATACCTATGATGCTAATGTTTCATTGTTTCCCGTTTACAAGGGTTAGTTATATAAGATTGTTAATAACCCCAGACAATAGCAAGAAAAATGAAAAAAATATTTAAGAATTTCTGTTTATATATTTTTTTAAATTTTTGTTTAGTAACTATGGAGACAACAGTAAAATTAGACTGTGTAAGGAATAGTTATTGTTACGTATGAAAACAAGAAAAATATACACTATAGCTATTTGTTAATTTACATATAAGGTAAAATATTTGTTAATTTACAATAACATTAGTTTATTTAGTTTATATTTGATTTTGGTTTATTAAGTTTATATTTGCTTTTAGTTTATATATTTTTTTAAATTTTTGTTTTGTAAATATGGAAACAACAATAAAAAAGATTTAACTGTGTGAAGAATAGTTACTGTTAGGTATGAAAACAAGAAAACTATACACAATTGCTATTTGTTAATTTACATAGCTACTTTTAATTGTTCTTAGTTTATTTAAATGATTACGTTTTATTAATTTTAGTTTTATTTACATGATTGATTTTATTAGTTTAAAGTGTGTTTGCATGATTACACTGTAAAAAATCTGGGTAAGTGTTTAACCAACACTTAGTAGAAAGTTGCTATTTGCACCATAAATTGGTTAAATGAAAAATTGTTTTATTTAGGTTGTGCCATAAATTGGTAAATATGATCGAGAAATACGTTCATGGCGCAATCGATTGCTCCAAACTTTCGTACGAAGAGAGGCACAAGCTTTAACTGTGAACCACAACTTTTTTTGTAACTGTTGACTAATGGCCGATTTTGTTGTTGAAGCTTGCATCTAATGCAAGTTGTCTTTGAAATCGTCGATTTTTTTGAAGGTAAGTAAACTTTTCTTATTTATTTGCATTAACTACAGTTCATTCCTTTCATATCATCTTTAAAAATTTTGTTGTCTGTTCTGAAAGAGTTAGTTTCCTATTTCTTCTAGGAAACTATATTCATTGTATGACTAATTAAATATTTTAAAATCTATATTCGTTCTTTTTCAATAAATAAGGAGATACATCCATTTAATGCACACAGAAAGTGCAATGCCAGTGACAAACAAACAGTAAATACAGCAATCTTAAGCAGCATAGCTTTCCGCCAAATTTACGGCTGGTGAAAAATTTCCGTGTCTTAAATGCATTCTACCGAACAAAAAAATATCGTATGTACTTTTTGTTAGGATTAAAACTTTTTATCAATATCTATGCTTCTGTTTCTATTTTCATGTTATATATGGCTCATTTTCGTTTGTAATGTCACATAATCACACAAATTTTTGTATATACATTCTTAGATACCTTTGTTGTAAACTTTTCAAAGCGAATTATACTTCCGTTCAAATTTCAAATTAGCACTACAAATAAAGACGGCCGTTGTCATGGAAACTGGGTTTCTTTTTGGCTCACGAGATAGAAAAAAAGCAAAAAAAGTGGTCAATATTGGCATTAAAGAAAGCAAAGCGCTAATTCTTTTTTATTCACCAAAAATCTTACTGTCATTTTGAACAAATAACCGACCAAAACAAGATTTGTTTTAGAGCATTTAGAAATGAGCTGATTTCTTATTATATTTTTTTTAAAAAATCTATTTTCTTATTAATATTTTTCAACTAAGCGAAACAAATTTTAAATGAAACAAAATATCGTATTTAAAAAGTTAATAAATATATTTTTTTATTAAATCTATATAAAAAAAAATACTTAGATGCTCATAGATACTTTGCTTTAGATACTTACTTTTTTACGAATTATTATTTTTTTTTGTAGATTTATGTATATTAATTTTGCCCACATTTGCGTTTTGTGAGGGAGAGAAAAGACAACATAAACACAAAATCGAACGTTGTAATTGATTATGAAAAAGGTCATATGTATTCTATATAATATTTACAGTTTTTTTTAATTATTTTCTAAAAAAAAAGTTTTATTTTAATTATAACAGTATTTTTTTTTATTCTGAAATATATTTGCTTCTATGAAACAAAAGAACTTTAGCTAATAAGGCAATCCTCACAAACATGTAGAGTTTTAATACCATCCACATGAATACTGAATGTGTGTTAATCAACAGCCATATCTCACCCTCTTAGACTCGACACGAACTCTTTAATCTATCCAACTGATGATCATATTGTTCATTTAATATTTTAACAGTTGACAGTTCCTTCTGCAAATTTTTTGAGGGGTCGTCCTGCATGAAATTCAATTCAAAATTTCTCATGAGGAGGAATTCTACTTGGGTGCTTTGGCGCATTTTAACAACAACAAAAAAATAATAATATTTTAAAATATCAAAACTTTCCTTCTCAGGATCTTTGTGGGTGAAAGGAGTCTTAAGATAAAAGTACCCCCCCCTCACAATTTCACAATTTTTTTTAATATTGCATTTTAAAAATAGTAATTAAAATATGACTTGCTTTGATTGATCTTTCGATGTTTTAAAAATGTAAGGGAGTCAAATTTTGTTTCTTCTGTGAAATTATTTCAATTCCTATGCATTTTATTAGTATACGTTACATTATTTTTAATCTTCCTTCATTAGCACAAAGGCAGCAACAACTTCAAGGCTTTTAATCAAGAAAGAGCCTTAGGAAGAAATATCGTTATAACTAGTGCAAAGCCTATTAATAAAAATATTTATTCTGCCGAAATTACCAGAATTCTAGAAGGTTATAAACAGTTTTTCTCAAACTTCAAAAGTACTAGCTTTTAGGTTTTTTGAAAATGTCAATTTTTGGTGCAACCTTCTCTTGTTGTTTGGAGCTAGTGAAAGCACCAATATATAGTAAAACTGAACACCTATTTATGTAGAAAGCAAATACCCATGTTTCGTGCAACATAGCTCGAAATTTTTTACAGTGTACTTTTAGTCGTTTTTAAACAGTAAACAGCCAAAAAGCGACTAATATTTAACTAGTAATAATTGCGCCTATAAACAGCCGTAGTTACTTTTAGCTGCTTTCAATTATCTGAACGATTATCTTTAATTGTTTTTATTTAGTTTACACGATTACTTTAAGTTTATTAACATAATTTATTTTAGTTTCTTTCAGTTTCCTTACAGAATTAATTATAATTCCTAATATTTTTACACAACTTTTAGCTGCTTATATTTTTTACACGATTTCTATCATAATTCCTTTTAATTGTTTACATGATTGCTTTTAACTAATTTTACATTGCTAACATGATTGTTTACGTTACTTCTAGTTTGTTTACACGATTACTGTCTGTTTATTTACAAGGTTACTTTTAGTTGCTATTAGCCTGCTTATACCATAAGTTTTATTTCTTTTAATTTGTTGACACAATTACTGTGAGTTGCATTAAGTTTGCTTTTATTCAATTTTCTAGCAATATATAAAATCGAATAATCTTTATTTGCAAATATGGTGAAAATGTTAATATTCCAACTGTACAGATAGTTGTATAACACATATCTAATCAATTCTCTGTGAAAAAAATTATACATTAAAAGAATGTTTTATTTTACTCAATGATTTGTATATTTCATATGCATTTCTTGATTTTTTTTTTCTTTTCCAAATTGAAAGAAAGATTATGATTTTCCATACCTACTTTATTTGAAATTTAACATATTTAAAATATTATAAGTGCTTGCAAAAGCCAATTCAAGAGTTATCAATTAAATTAAATTCCTTAGCAAAGCTATTTTTTCTAGAGATTAATTTTATCTTTATATAATAAATTTTTTAAGTAGCATGTTATAAATCGTGTCTAACATTCAAGATAATAGTGATTATGAAATTTTCACCATTATTTTTTTTACTCTTTATACTTAACTTTTAACTTTTAAATGTGAAACGAAATTTTTATTTGCATAAACAGACATTAAGTTATACTCCTTTTTTGTAATACCTAATATTCAAGACAATTGTGATTATTAAATTTTCACTAATATTTTTTTTTAATTTTTATAAATAACCTTTAATTTTTAAATGGGAAACGGAATGTTTATTTACGTAAACTATGTTCTATTTTCGCTAATCGATAACGCTATACTTCATATTTTTTTCGTCCTTGTAAAGAGAATAATATTTATGTGCGAACTATTTTCAGCAGCGAATAAAAAAATCGAATACGAAAAAGATTAGAGCTCAGAAATAATTTGGTTTATCGATATTGCTTACGTTTATTATTTTCATGAGAATTTCCGAAATGCAATGGTGTTTCCACGCATTCTATTTAAAAAGAAATAGAAAATGAAGTAACACTAATAGTTTTTTGAGGCCTGCTTTGAAAGGGTATAGGGATGCTTAAGAACATATATAAAAAAGGACAGATAAAAGATAGATAAGATAGTATGTATGTATATATGTATGAAAGATATATTATATGGCACTAGTGTTATATTTTCAGAATCAATTGAGTGTTCAACAGTAAAATAAGTTTTTAGCTGAAATTTATTAAAAAAAATATTTCGGAAAAATTAAAAAATTTTGCTGTGCTTAAATATTATATTAATACATATATTTATACATATTGTATCTAATACATACACTACCTTAGTCATTTTATTGCGATATACATGATACCTGGAAGTCCTTTATTTGCACAATTTTGAAATAACTCTCGTAATTAATTAAATGCATTTCATTTATTAAACTTTTAACAAAATACAATTTTTTTGTGTGTTTAGTTCGAAAAAAAAACATGTTTTACGTATTATATGGTATTATCAGAGACATTCTACTATATAATCCATTCGCGGTGTTACTGAATTTGAGCTTTTTTTTTCCCGTGGTACTATTTCTATATTCATGGTCTTCTCTAACCTCCATTATTGTATATGTCGGCTAAATTATTGTGCAAATAAATTTAAAATAAACAATTTAGAAAAATATTTTGCAGAAAAAAATTTGAACACTTAAATAATTTTACAAACAACTGTCCATTTCATGGAATTGTATATTACTTTTCAGCTATTTTTTTCTTATCATTTCTTAGAATTTCCCAACTCGGTAAGCTTCATTTAAAAAATAAATTAAATTTTAAATATTCTTTAAAACTGAAAATTCCGAAAAAAGAAAAGAAACTGATTAAGAAATAAATCTCTTTGATGTTAAAGAACTATTTTTTATTCCTTAAAAGGAAAACTATTTACTCAGCATTTTGCTATAAGCTCAATTTTTTCTTCTTTTTTTGCGGTTAAGCATAAACTGGCAGGAAGATTAAGCCTTTAAGAAGAAAACTTTTTTTTTTAAAGAAAATAATCACTTTTGAAGTTCTTGCTTCAAAGTATATCAAACAATAAGGCTGGAAATGGCAGTCATTAAAACTCGAGTGAAATATGCTGAAAGTTAGATTTTTAAGTACATATTTAAAACAAGGAAGTTGTTTGAATCGGGAGATTTTTTGCTGCTTCAAAATTTTTATTTTTTACTTTGCTGGACTAAATTGTAATGGAACTTTTCGGAACAGTCATCCTAACTCAAAGAAGCTTTATTAAAAAAAGATTCAAAGCTGATTTTTAAATGCTACAATAACGCTTTTTTGTGAATAATATGCTATTTTCATAACTGCTGTGAGTTTGTAACAGTTATTAATGACCGTTAAGTTGAATTAAGCTTATCTTTAGCCAGCTACCTTCATGGAAATTCTGAAAATGGCTCAAAACGTTATAAATAATAAAAAGACACAGCTTTGTGAAAATGCAAAGTGTGAATTATCTATTTTTCTTAAAATATTTAAAACGTTTATACAATGCCACATTATTTGGTATTGTAGGAACATCATATGTCACATGACTATTCATATTACTTTTATGAGAGTTGCGAATGGCAACAGATCAACAAAATAATAATAAAAAATGAGTGTTCTAAAAAATGTCTGCTGATCATTTTTATCCTGTAACTCTGTTGCGTACAACTGGTGACCCGGACGTGATATTTGGGACATTATTAAAGACACTAAGCCTAACAAATATACCTTGGCGAAAGAAAGACTTTTAAATACGTTTAAGGAAAGCGAAAACAAGAGAATTCAGCGCTTAGTTACAGGATTAGAACTTGGAGATTACAAGCCAAGCCAACTTTTGCAAAAAATGAAAAATTTAGGAGCAGACGATTTTTCAGAAAAAGTGTTAAAATCTTTATGGCTTGATAAAATGCCGAATTTTATACGAAATATTCTGCTTGTCAGTGAAGAAAGTTTAGATAAACTGTCTACGATGGCGGATAAAATTCACGAAATGAAAACTGGGGAAGAAATATGTGCTGTTTCACCAAATGTTACCAACAATGATGCTTTAATTGCACGAATAGCAGCATTAGAACAGAAAATTGATTCACTGCAAATAAATGACCGTAGTAGATCTAAATTTAGAAATAATTACCGAAATACATCTCGAAGTCGCAGTCATTCAATAAAAGCATTCAATAGGAAAGGTAAATATTGTTACTATCATTTTAAATTTGGTAATCGTTGCCGACCTGAGAAATGTTATTCACCATGTGCTTGGCGAGAAAAGTCGGAAAACTCCATGATGCAACAGGATTAGCGGCTACAACTGTTGCTGATGTTAATGAAAGCCGCAAGTTCAGATTATTTGTAAAGGATAAAAATTNTACAAAACTGTCAATGCTAGTGCAAAGTCATTTTAAAATGCTAACAGCAATGTAATTTATTAATTTTTTTAAAAAAAAGTTCTTTTAGTATTATAGTATCAGATCTTGGAGAAAAGGACAGTGAATTGTCATATTTCGTGAGAATCACCCACATATATATATATATATATATATATATTAATAATAATTATTAAATATCCATTATTAACTACTAATAAATAATTAATAATCTATAGTAATTATCATTAATATTTGAAGATTTGATATGAACACTACTAAACCGGAACTAAAAGGCATTCATCAAGAAAATTTTAATTGATTTTCTGAAATTTTCACTACACTTACTAGAAATTTTACATTGGTGGAAAAACTTGTTTTTAGAAGTTCAATGTATCGAAAAAAGTATCCAGTCAAAACTAAATTTTTCAGAAGCACAAATTTAAACAAAATGAGAGAGGTTCCACGATGCTTTTTAAATGTAATTTAAGAACGTCACACACATGCCATTCACGTTAATTTTATTTTTGACATAAGATGACAAAAATCAAACATTTGATAAACTTTAAATAATGCGCGACAGACATATGGAGAACCTCGTTTAACTAAACCGAACTGTCGCTAGCAAACATCATTGATATCTCTTTTCGTTATTTAAAAATATTATAAAATACTTTCTACCTTCAAATTAACATCAATTATTTATAATTAAAATTCAATATATCAATCATTTGTAAAAAAAAAATCTCAATAAAACTTACTAAAATATTAAGTGAATTTTTTACCAGGAGTGATTAGTTTAAATCACTTATGAGACCCCATAATGAGTTAAGAAAAATTACCCTTTCAATTCCTTGTGCTAGAGTAATCTTAATTCAAATAAGATAATTTATTCCCCTGAAATTGTCAAAGGAATAAACCGAATTCTCTTTCCGCTTTAATTGATCACTTTAATTTCAAACGAAACTTCTAATTTCCACACACAAAGAGAAAAATGTTCTGGTTAATTTACAATTTACCGTACTGTAATGGAAAAGGTATTTCTGGTAGGAAAAAAGAACAACATAATTTTTGTTAATAAAACCAAACTATACGGTATTTAAATCATTCATTTGGTAATTTTTCCTAATATATAGTAACGGTTTACCGAAAATTCTGGCTTTCAAATTTATAGTTCTCGCAACCACATATTTAGTAAAAATATAAAAACTGATTAATTATTGAGTACTGATTAACTGAGAAAATTTAGCCTAATAAATGCTTTTTATGACATGCTCAGGTATCATTATAAAATTACCTAGTTTTATCTATATATTCTGTTCCTAATTTTAGAAAAATCATTACCAAAATCATTACCAAGTAATTTTTACTTCGTTAAAAATTATCCAGATATTTGGTGTTTAAAATCCTGAAACCCGGTAAATCTTTCCATTTTCTGGTAATATTGAACACGTTATTTTCAGAACATGATTTTTTAATATTCAATATAGAAATTTAGCTTTTATTAACTTCGTTGGGAAAGATTTAAGAATAATATCACGAAATTTGGCTAGAAATTTACATTTGCTTCTGGTATCTTTTATAAAACTATTTTGAAAATCTTAAAAAAGTTGTTAAATGTTTAATTATTTAACCATTTTATTTTCTAGTTTATTGATCCTTTCTTCTAAAATTTTATTTTCGTCTCTCAACCTTAATCTCATCTTAAGCATGCATAAAGTAGTGTACTAAAAGTAATGCTACTGAGTTGATTATCGAGAAAATATTTATTAAATGGGTTTGCACAGCACATTCGAAGATTTTAAAATAGGTTTTTGCAGTGTTGATACATCACTTTCAGCAATATTTATAAATATTTAAGACGCATGGAAGATCCACAGGAATGTTTAGAGCCTTTTGCAATGTCGTTTACAGCCTCATTGTAAGCCTCATTACTTGCGAATTGGCTCCAAATGATGCCCGTTCATGAGAGTTTTCAAGCGTTGGTGCAACAGGTTTGGGGAAGACAAGTTAGGAATTTGCTGAGGCTGGAAATTATTGGTGGTTTCAGATCAACCAGGAAGTGGGATTAGAAAAAGACGGAATGTCGAGACAGTAATTTTTGTAAATATCCGTGATAACGGAAAGGAAATTTTCCGGATTATGTCAAGTCTCTGTCAACAAAAGCCCAATGAAATAATGATCTGCTCTCTTTACGGTCACAAATGTTAAAGACTGCAGACTTCATCCATGACCCTTTCATAACCTTTACAAAGAAAAACTCCTGGAGTTGCCAATAGACTTGCAATTTTGTGTAACAGCCGTCACCAAATATTTTCTTCATGATGTAAAAATTTTTCTCAGCTCAAATTTTGAATTTCCCCCGCATTTCGAATGGAATGGCAACTTATTCAGGAGGCGAAAACGAATTTCACGAAGTAGGCATTTGTTTAAATCACGAGGCACGTGATTTTTAAGAAATGCCTTGA
The DNA here is from genome assembly GCF_043381705.1 of Parasteatoda tepidariorum. NCBI lineage: Eukaryota > Metazoa > Arthropoda > Arachnida > Araneae > Theridiidae > Parasteatoda > Parasteatoda tepidariorum. The sequence continues at coordinate 11,377,366 of NC_092210.1, forward strand.
GTATTATTTTGCAGGCCAACTACCCTATACAGACTATCATACTCAATAACAAATTATAATTGTTATCTTATTAGACATTTATTTAAATCACGAGGCACATGATTTTTAAGAGATCATGAGACAAATTATTATGCACAATTTTCAATTAGTGTAAAGTGTGTAAATTAGTATTAGTGTATATTTCACAAGAAAAAAATTCATATCGCAGGTATTTTCAAAATATAATCAACATTTCCACCTCATTAGTATGTTCAGTTGGGGAAATATACAGTTGCGGTTAGTGGAAAGAAATACAGCTCAGTTTACAAGCATTATAAGTTAAAAATAATAGATTTCCGACAGCAAAATCAGGATCACATATTGTCTAGATAACAATTAATTGTCTAGATAGCAATAAATAGCAATTAATAGTTTTGATGATTTTTCATGATGATTTTTGAGATTTTGATTTCTTCCAATTAAATTCCTTTAAAGTAAGTAACTGGTATATTTTCACATTTAGTTAAGGGTTTTCCAATAATTCCGGAAAATGTTTCCGAACATGCAGTTATACCATCAGAGTAATAAAAATATGTCTAAAGGGAAATTCACTGAAATGAGGGATACATAAATGACCCATTTTAACAGTCTTAGTAATTTCACTTCATTCTTGTGAACCATATTTATTGCTATACAATCACACAATCAACTAATTGCTTCATCTCAAAAAAGTTTTTTTTCTTTACCAAATACTGATAAATTTTTCCAGCTACTTTGTATTCTTTAACGTTTGGNGATGCATCAAGCGTGGGAACTAGATCCCAAAAAACCTACCAAATACTGATAAATTTTTCCAGCTACTTTGTATTCTTTAACGTTTGGGAGTGTTGCTGGTCGTAGTTATTTTTTAATTCGTTCTTAAATTACGCCTATGAATTCTGCCCGTATCACCTTTATGTACATTTTTGAAACAAATGTTTCATGAAACAAATATTACGTTTTTCGCTTATAGTAATATACCCCTTACACACTGAACACTTTGAGCTTTTTTTCGAAATTTTCATTCAAACGTAAGGATTGCATTTTCTTCACTAAACAGTCCCACATCTTTAAAAACGCGATAGCTATTGTTTTTGTCAGAAATTTGAAGCATTTCACTTATTACAGCATTAGCACATTGCGTAGTTTTATTTGAGATTTTGAAATAGAGAATTCGAGAATAGGTGACACCTTTTTTTAATGTTTCTTAAAATGACGTTTTAAGACGCACATTTTATATTCTAGACAAACTAAATCGTCGAATATTTTTTATTTAAATTTGTTTAATATTTTCTGCGTCTCTCTTTTATAAGCTTTACTGTTTCTTTTAAACAAGTTCAGTGTTTGTAGTAAATCCTTGGCAAATTAATGGAATTAATTAAGATTATGCAACAAGTAATTAGCTGCACAGAGTACATTTAATCTGAATAATGTAGAACTAGTCTAAGAAAGTAAAAAGACTAAAATGTGTAACATAGGGACGAAATGAAATGAAAAGAAACTTGACAGCATACGCACGTTCAAAAAACTATTAAAAAATGTAAATATTTTTAACGATACATAAAAAGAGTGCTTAAAGAAAGCACGTGAATGGTGTTAAGTCAAAAAATAATTAGAATATCTTCATAAAATATTTTAAAATTTGATTTTTTCTTTAACTTTTTGCCAAATTTTAAAAGTCATGCTTGATCTGTAGACATAGATTTTTTTTAAAAAAAGTATTTTTTCCTGAATAAGGATAAGTAGATCTTTTTCTGCTATTGCAAGTCACTTTTCGGAATTATCCATTCAGAAATATACATTTAATAAACATTAATATTCTTTTATTAGTATAAGTTATAATATATTAGGAAACATATAAGGACAAGCTATTCAGTATCGAAATTTTTTTTTCTCAAGAGCATGAAAGAAATAACCTCTTTTCTTTGAACGAGATAAATTTATGAAAAATAACTCTATCTTATAATAAACTTTCTTATTCCACAGCAAAAATATGTTTTTTGAAAATAGTTTAAATGCATTTTTGTTTAGTTAACCTAAGGAATATTAGCATATTGTCGCTAATCGACAAGTAAAAATTAATAAAAACAATAATAAAAATTCTTCTCAAGAGAATATATGTGTATATACTGTTTGCAAAGACGAAATTAGATAGCAGAGATAAAATAGATGATAAAAGAATAAAGAAAGAAAAATTTGTTTTCTTTCATTTTTCATCTTACTTCAATACATTATAATCAGTTAAAATTTTTCTTTCTGCTAATAAAATAGAAAATTCTGCTCCCTAAATTAAATTTCATTATAATCTAATAATTTACTATCAATGTAATTTTCTAATATTAAATTAATTTTTGAAAATTGATAAGCATTCATTTTTTAAGATTTGAATGGAATCTAATATTATTATCAGAATAATGATAATACCTAAACTATTTTAGCCTACATAACTGTTTCTAAGGGCAGGATCACCAGGTTGATAGGGCGTGGCGTTAATAACCAACATATCGTGCGTTCGATCCCCACCGGCTGAAAACTCTCCATGTACAAAGTGGTGACGGGATCACAAAGTCCTCCAAGTTTCCATAACAAATCAATACCTCTTGGCATACTGGATTGGAGTTTAATCATGTTCTGGTTAAGGGCAAAACAACGATCTGCGGAATTATGGTGTGTGAATGTGTCCCACTTGTAAAATGGCCTGTTATGTATGTGCGGGGCTTAAGTCGAATTCTTGGCAGGAGATGGCGCTACTGAAAAATATAAATAGAATCGCACCCCTCTTGCCTTAATGGCATACGGCAGCAGCGGTAATAGTTTCTAAAATAATAATA
>NC_092210.1:11380418-11421130 GCF_043381705.1 Parasteatoda tepidariorum
ATTAGCAATCTTCAAAATCAAATGGAAACATTAAAACCTTTAGAGTCAAAATATTTCAAAAGGAACAAAGTATTTGTGCACAAAGATTTAAGTTCATGTTCACATGTTTTTATGCGGATTGATAGAGTCAAGAAGCCATTAGAGTCTCCTTATCAAGGACCCTATAAAGTGATGGATAAGTCAGAAAAGTATTTTGTAATTAGTTATAAAGGAAAAAACGTAAGCATTTCAATAGACAGGCTTAAACCAGCTTATCTACTGAATTCTGAAAATGAGAATCCAGATTACGATGAAAACCTAAAAGCTGCAAAACCTAACGAATGTTTAACATCAAATAAATTACAAGAAAATGCAGCCAATTCCGAGCAAAATGTTAAAATGTCTAGATTTGGCAGAAAAATAAAAAAGCCTGTTCGCTTTTTAGAACAAAACTGTATTAATTAGATACATATACATTTATTTTATATATATATTTTTTATTGCATTGAAACTAGAATGGTATAATTTGTATATATGTTATATTAATATCTTGTATATATGTTTTCGTATTATGATGAGTCATTATGTAGTATAATTTTTGAACTGTATATATGCTGTTATATTATCATTATATGACAAATTTGACATACTGCCCAAGCATCGTAACTTAGTTACTGGTGAGGGAGTATTGTAGGAACATCATATGTCACATGACTATTCATATTACTTTTATGAGAGTTGCGAATGGCAACAGACAAAAAAATAATAATAAAAAATGAGTGTTCTAAAAAATGTCTGCTGATCATTTTTACCACCGTACAGTATCATAGAAATTTGTAAAAAGTAAGCATCATTCATTGAATTTGATAATTTTTATCGGGAGGAAAATATTTCACCAATTTGGTGATTTTTTAAAAAGTTTTTATAATTTTTTTAAAGTTTAAGTTATTTGTCTGCTTCAATGATCAGATTATTCTTTGCATCAAGATGGTCGTCGGGCTACCAAAGCGGGGGTGCCATCCCCTCTGCAGAGGATCAAAATTGTGATGGAATGTCTTCGGATCATCCTCAGGGATGTTTCCCAGACCGTCGGCCAATAGCCCATTGTGCAGCTCTAGTGCGACGTAAATGAACAACAACAACAGCATCAAGATGGTACATATTTTTAAATATTAAACTTTGTCTCAAGTATACTGTGAAGCGAATACGTTTAAAAAAACTGTTGAAAGACAATGCAAGAAATTTTGGAGTGGAGTAAACCATAATTTCTTACTATTGGATACTTGCACTTCAAGAAGAGGACATTCCATGTCCACACATGTGACCTATGACATCAGCGCCAGCTAATCTTAATCAGAAAAATGGAATATTCAAGTTGAGCTAAGTTTCTCTACATAAGTTAGTAATTTAATTAACGATAATTTAATTAAATACAGTGCCGTATCGCACATCAAATCAGTTGAAATATAATTCTTTCTCGTCTGCTTCTTTTACTAAACTTAGATTTATTATATTTTTGTTTTGTGTACTTCGATGCATAATTAGATTGTTTATGTTCCACGTGGCTTCCTGCCTGTCTTTGTGTTAAGTGTCTGAGTAAATATACACCGAAGAGCCATTACATTATGACAGCCCTGCTAATAACATGTAGGACCACCTTTAGCCCCCAAAACTGCTAGCATCCGCCGTGGCATTGATTCCACAAGGTGCTGATAGGTAGTCTGAGGTATCTGGTACCAAGCCCTCACCAACTGGTCCCACAATTCCCTCACATTGCGAGGGGGTAGCTTGGCAGCACGAATTTGGTTTTCCAAGTAGGACCAGAAAGGCTCTATTGGATTGAGGTTAGGTGAGTTTGGAGGCCATGAGATGACGTGAAAGTAACTGGAATGTTCCTCGACGATTCGACCCTTATGACATGGTGCATTATCCTGTTGATAAACACCATTCCCCGCAGGAAAAACTGTTGCCATGAAACCTCGTCTGCAACTATGTTCAAGTAGCTTACAGACGCCAGGGATGGTTCTATGAGTATTATGGGTCCTAATGTGCCCCATGAAAACATTGTTCCTGGGCGAGAAACCATGAAAACCTGGGCGACCCCATTGTTATAGATGGAGGGTGGTCATAATGTAATGGCTCTTCTGTGCATAGTGGAAGAAATGAAGTCTTTAAGAAAGAATCTTTGGGAAAGAATTTAGAATGTGTAACTTAAGAGAATCAGTATTTGACAGGCTTAGGCTTAGCGTACTCGAAATAAAATGGAAAGAACATTTGCCAACGTAAACAAATGCCACTTTTCCACAACCATTTAGGATCGAGATACCTACACTGTGTCACTTGCAGGTATCCCATTCTGATGTAGCTTTAACACGTACTAAGTTGTTTTTTGCTAAGTTGTCATCATATTGCTAACCTGTCATTTCCGGAGAATTTAATTTTACATTTAATCTAGTGTAATTTTTTAATGGCTGGCACTGAACCTTCGTTCTTTGAATCAGAAGATGCCGACAGTGTTGCTGTTCCATGTTTCTTTGTGGGCCACATTTACACGCCTCAAGGGGGGATACCCGTTCATAGAGTGGGACACATTCACACAACAACAGAGGAAACGAACAAAGTGAAATGAAACATCCATGCCTTATTATTGGACTTGCGGGATTCGAACCCGCACCATTGGCTTTGCAGTCAGGCACACAAAAACCGCTCGGCCACTTGGCCGACGTGGCAATCACATTTTATTCTTCCTCAAAAAATACGGTTTTAAAGGATTTTGACTACCATTACATTTAAATATATATATATAGGGCCCATCGACTCTCAGAGAGACTCTTTAGGTATAGACTAANATATATATATATATATATGGTAGGCTTACTAGTTCTCTAAAAGTGTGCTTTAAGTATTGGCTAAATCTTAAAGAACCACCAGCATACAATCTTACTTTGATTGGCTTTTCCCTACCACTTTTTTGAAAAGCGCGAAAGGTGGCAGGTGTAATATTGTCATATTTATTCAACTTGATGGTTCAATTTTACTGCTTTTTAAGGTTGCAGCAAACTTGCACCCTATTGTGGTTAAAAGTACCGATTCTAAAATTCAACATTGAACAACCTTTTATTCAATTCCTCTACTTACCAATATAGATATTAATTAAATGTTTTCCTCAATTTGTTAGATTCAAAACACTCCTTTCGAATTTACGTATTTTTTAAGGATATATGATAGTATGATTTAAAAAGCAAGGCAGTAAATACACGTTTAACAGTAAATTATCTTAATGAAGTCGAACATCAACGTCTATACATGCAAATAATGTAACATATTGTCCTTGTCCGCATATATCGTCATTTTTTTTTATCGAATATAGAAACACAAATAAATCTGTTGTATCTTAGATAATATATCTTTATTAAATTGCAAATCCGATCCCATCAGTTTGATACGTATTACTTGAGTATGAGGTGCTCTTTTATAGTCTTTAAATCAAGATAATATATACATTTTAAAAAGTATGAATTAGAACAAAAATATCTGAGAACATAAATAATGCAATTATTCAAGAACGCTTACATAATATAATGTTTCTTCATTGTACATTGTAACACAATGATACCTATTGTTTTTTTAGATCACTTATCTTTAAATAACATCAAATCTGATCTGGCCTGTTTGATAAATATTATTTGAGTTTGTGGTGTTATGAATTATTTGTATGGACAGTGTGGAATATTTTTATATGAATACGTTTCGTATGATTCTGCTTTATTGACTTGACAACCCGGTGTGGACCCTTTTTTTTCAGAAAAGTGTTTTATAGGCTTGTCATCTACATGCAAGTGTTATCCAGTTTTTGTCAGCACTATTATAGTGGTGGTGATATAACCTCAAGACTGGCTTCCCTTTTTCTGCGAGTGCCTGTAGGTTTGGTATTGTAGAATGTTTAGGTGGAGAGTTTTCATGCCATCAGATGGCGTGGAATGCTCATTTCATTGTTTGTAGCTTTATCAAATTAATGGTATCTGGCTTGTTATACCAATGTTATAGCTACATTTTTTTTTTTCATTACAAAGTACAAAAATTTGCAAAAGAGGGTCAATTTAAAAATGAAGGAATGGTACTTTTATCAGAATCATTTAACCTCGAACAAAAAGTTCTCAACTTCAGCAAGTCTTGTGACGAGAGTTTCAAACATGCGCTATTGCTGAGGCCTGGAGTCTCTGTCACGGGCACCTGTCCAGGACCAGAGGGTGTATTGCTGCTAAGCATGTATCTGTTACCGTGAATGACCTAAATCAAGAGAATGTCAACTTTTACTGGTGAATGTCAACAATCACATTGTCGCTTTGGTGAATGTCCGAAATATTTGTTATTTCCGATTTGATTCATTCGTTGATATTATTATATTTATTCGATATTTTATTATCTGTTGAGGATAGAAACATCAGTACTCGGAGTACTGGTTAAATGCATACTGGACAGTGGTACTTGACCTTTAAAAAACATTGATGTAGGGCATACTGGGCAAATGTATACCGGGCAGTGGCACTGACCCGTAAAAAAGCATTAGTGTAGTGCATACCCGGCAGTGGCACTTAAATAGAGCTAGAATATATTTCGGACATTTACCAAAGCCACGATATGATTGTCAACATTTACTGGTGGAAGTCAACAACCACCAATTTCGGTTATTCACAGTAATACATCTATGAAATTACCGAAATATGAACGTGCGAATAAGTTTGAAATATTTAATATGATTCTATTTTCCTTATGATTATTTTAAGATCTATAATGAACATATATGACTTAACTTTATAATCCATATTTTTTTAAACAAGATTTAAAATTAAAGATATACTGTTATAAAACAAATTGGTGAAGTCACAATTATAATTTAATGTTTTTGCTTACCAAAAAGACAGATCTAATAAATACAATTTGAGCTTGCATCACATTGTGTATGAAGCTGATCGTCATGTCCTAAATCCTTTAATGAATCCTTTTAACTGTAATTTATAATCGCATATTAATTTAAATTAGACCAAAAAATAATAATTGTAAAAATAAGTTGAAACAACTGATTAAAATAATCCTAACTAAAAATACAGCTTAATAAGGCTATTTCAATTACGTTATAATGAAGAAACAACTATCTTATTTTTTAGCATTTAATTTAGAAATTTATCAAAACGGGAGATGAATAAGAAAATTTAATTATTTATTTAAGAAAAATTCATATTACGGGTCATACTTTTAAATTTGAGATACAAAAATATTTCACCAAAAACAATAACTTTTATAGCTTTCCTTAATTTTGTGCTAAAGACGATTAAAAATTAATTATTAATGTGAAAAAAGTGAATTTTATAATGTGATTCCAACCACCAATCGGAAACTGTGACACCATCCTTATATTCTTTATGCATAGTTTTCTATGTAATAATTATCGATAAGAATATTTAATATCAAATCAGGTGATACATGATTACTTTTTTGTTTCATCGGGTAGGGCATCAGTTAATACCATAAGATTTTATGTAAGCTTTACGCTAATTGGAGATTACGTGGTTTATTTCTAAAAATATACTGTCTTTGACATCCACAGCTTTGTAAGACTAAGAAGCAATCAAGGCAATCTTGTTAAATAAAACCTCCAAAGCAAAGAAAAAAACATCCTTATTTATTAGCTTATAATTCATGAATTAGCTATTTTTGTACAAAGAAAAAACCCATTCCACCGGTATTTAATTTTAAACTTAAAATTCCTTCGCTGTATCACTTATTTTTCACGAATCTGCATAAGTTGAACTTTTAATTCCTGATTTAGTGTTTAAGGTAATTTTAACCTTAAAGATAAATGAAAAAATAGATCTTTTCAATACGTTTTCAAACTCTTAGATTTAAAAACTGCTTTTTAAGCACTAAATTTATTCCTTGATTTAGCTAAAACTTTAAACAGTAAAATATCAAAATATAGTTTTAATTTATTTTCTCTAAATAATTGAATACAATATATTACTTTTAATGATGAAGTTATCAATGTGTAACTTGAAAATTCATTAAAACAAGTTACTTTTATTTTTCTTAATTTTTTCCAAAACATAACAATTTGAGCTAAAACATTTACACAGTTTCATAGAGGACAGATGTTTATACTATATCAGCTAAATAAAATGTGCCTAATTCGTCTTTGAAAAGCGCGTAAAGCATAACACGATTATACGTTTACGTAAAATCCTAATGTACCCACAATTTTGCTTATAATCTATATCTAAATTAAAGACTCATAAAAATAGAGAATGTTAATTTTTTTGAACAAGAACTTGTTCAAAAAATATAATTTAACCTAAAACATATGCACAGTTTAATAGTGAGTGCATGTTTATACAATGCCAGCTAAATAAAATATTGCTATCCTGTCTTTGAAACACATGTAAATGCATATTACTATTATAAGTTTTCGTATAATCCTAACGTACCAATAATTTGGCATAAAATCTAAGTCTAATTAGAAAACTTATAAAAGTGTAAAATGTACAATATTTTTAAAAAGAATTTGTTCAAAAAATAATAAATTAAGTTATAACATATACACAGTTAAATAGTGAATACATGTTTATACTATGTCAATCAAGAGCAGCTAATCTATCTTTGAAACACGAGTAAATGCATATCACGATTTTGCATATAATCTATATCTAACTAATCTATATCTAACTAATAATTCATAAAAGTAGAGAATGTTAATTTTTTTAAAGAATAACTTGTTCAAAAAATAATAATTTAAGCTAAAACATATGCACTGTTTGTGATCACTCTAATCGATAGCTCAAAATGTATTTTTGGTAAATAACAACACTGTTTTGCACTGGACTGTAGAACACTTTATTTTTAAAGATTCACGGACTACGTCCGCCATTCATGAAGTTCTCAAGGTATATAAAAGTCTCTCTCAAAGGGTTAGCGCGGCAGTCGCACATGCGCGAACATGCCGCCCGGCATTGCAATGTTTCAACATTCAAATAATATATAATTTAACAAAGCACAATTTGCATTATTTAAAAAATCTTTGCAAAGCATTTAGATGATAATTAGTAACACTGATACAAATAAGAAAAAAAAACAAATTAACGATACTTTACACTGCAACCGATCTTCTCATACAACAAATATTCAATTCAAAATAAAATTAAACATGAGAATATTTTTATGATACAGGTAACAAGCATATTTTAGAAATAGACTTCTTAAGGGTCCCGTGCTGGGTTTTCACTTCTACAACTCTGATTTTCTTATCAGTGCCATAAAACACTTTAACTATTCTCCCCATTAACCATTTATTAGCTGGTAAATTATCCTCAATAATTAAGACTAGACTACCGATTTTGACATTGTCCTTTTCGAATCTCCACTTGCCACGTTGCTGCAGTTCACTTAGGTAGCTTCGTTGCCACTTTCTCCAAATTAATTGTACTAATTTGGTTATTCTTTGCCACCTGGATAACCTATTTTCCTTTAAATTTGTCAACTCCGGTTCAATTATGGCGTTCATTGTTCTCCCTATCAGGAAATGCGCAGGAGTTAAAACTTCTAAGTCGGTTTCATCCGCGGATAGTGGAGTTATCGGCCTACTATTCAAAATGCTTTCAATTTGAGTGGCTATAATAAGCGATTCTTCGTAAGTTAAAGAGGCATTACCTACAGCTCTTTTAAAATGGTATTTAAACGACTTAATTGCTGCCTCCCAGAGACCACCAAAGTTGGGGGCTCTAGGCGGGATAAAACTCCACTTTATGCCTTCAGCGGATAGACAGTTAGCCAATTTTTCATCAGGATTCTTGAATAAATGTAAACATTTTTTTTAACTCCTTGTTAGCGCCAACGAAATTCGTCGCGTTGTCTGAAAGCAGTTTGGCACATTTGCCTCTACGCGCGATGAATCTCTTCAACGTGGCAATTAGAGATTCGGAAGTCAAATCAGAAACTATCTCTATATGCGCTGCTTTAGATACAAAACATATGAATAAGCAAATATACACCTTTAGAGAAATTGCTTTTCTTTGATGTTTACATTTAATGAAAAACGGACCAGTTAGGTCAACACCAGAGCAATTGAATGCGAAATCTGGCACAGCTCTTTCTCTAGGTAGATTTCCCATTATTTGCGTCGCAGCAATGGGTTTATTTTTAACACAAACAACACAATAATGAGTAATTCTTCTACATAGAGAACGGCGACACAAGGGCCAAAATTTTTCTCTTACACAGTTTAATAAACCATTTGGACCAATATGCAAATATTTAAGATGATATGTCGAAATAATAACAGAAGTTAAAGGACTATTTTTAGGGAGTATTGCAGGATGTTTTTTAAGAAAATTCAATTCAGTGTTACCTAATCGTTCTCCAACTCTTAAAACTCCATTTGAATCTAAAAGAGGGTTCAAATTTCTTATCTTACTCGTAGGAGACACCTTTCCGTGCAGTTTGAGACTCCGAATTTCTGATCCAAATTCCTCGTTCTGTATTACTCTCAACAGGAACCGCTCGGACGCGTTGATCTCCTCATTGCTCAGAGGTCCTGAAGCTCCTTCAGTAGGATTTCTGCAATTCTTAGAAAACCTAAAAATATAACTTAATACACGCACTATAGTAAAATAATTATTACTCAAGCCAATTAGTTCATGCACAAAATTGTTGGATGCTAATGTAAAGGCTTTTAAGGGATCTTCAATGTCTAAGCTTGAAGGCTATTTAAGTTCACTTTGGAAGACACTCAGTTCTTGCGACACAGGAAAGTTTCGGTTAGGATACTCAGTGTCATAAAGGAAGTTAGGGCCTTTCCACCATAAATTTGACTCTAAAAGTTTCACAGGGTCCAATCCTCGGGATATCAAGTCCGCGGGATTCATCTCGGATGGCACATGATTCCATTGGGACTTTAGCGTCAGTTCTTGTATGAGTGCAATTCTATTTTTCACGAATGTCTTAAGACTCGTTGGCTCCTTTTGAATCCATGCTAGTACAATCATGGAATCAGACCAAAGGTAAACTTTGTCTGTTTACAATTTTAATGCGGAAAGTATCTTTTATATCAACTTGGACAACAAGACTGCAGCACAAAGTTCCAGTCTGGGGATACTTAGGGCTTTAGGTGGGGCAACTCTAGATTTGCTAGCAACTAATTTCACATTTATGTCACCTGCAGAGTTGAGAGACTTACAATAAACGAAAGCTCCATAACAACTCTCCGATGAATCAGCAAATCCATGAAATTCGATTGTTTTAGACTGTTCTATTGTAATGCACCTATCAACTTTAATGTTGTTCACACCTTTCAACGTGGAAATAAATTTGCTCCACTCCTGAGATTCTGCAGCAGGAAGTGGATCACCCCAGTCAATGTTCAATTTCCACAATTTCTGCATAAATATTTTGGCCTTAGCTATGACAGGGCCGGCTATCCCTAGGGGGTTAAAAAAGTTTTGCAATGGTGGACAGAACTTACCGCTTGGTAAAAGTGTTGTTCTCATCCACTGATATTTTGAAGGTATAGCAGTCCTCTGATGGTCGCCAAATGACTCCTAAAGTTTTTGTTTCATCGGCGCTCGAAAAGTCATAATCGTTTTTACTTGGTGAAAGTTCCGAATGGCTAGCAGACCATTTATGTAGATTCATACCGGCTTTATCGAGAATTGAAATCAGTTGCCGCCGTATTTCCTTCGCTTCATCCAGAGAGGGTGCGAATACAACACATCATCCATATAGAAGTTGTCACGTAGAAGAGGAGCTGCCAAAGGAAAATTTATCCCCTCGTCAAGAGATAGCTGATTCAAACACCTTGTTGCTAAAAAACTGGCACTCACGGTGCCGTACGTGATAGTTTTCAATTAATAAGCTTTTGTTGGGCCATTCGCATGATCCTTCCAAAGGATTCTTTAAAGACAATGCTGCTTAGGGTTCACCAAAATCATTCTGTACATCATCTTTATATCCGATTGAAACGCGTATGTGTGCCTTCGAAAGCTAGTCATTATGCTAAATAAGTCTTCCTGTATCACCCCACCATTATATTGGATAGCGTTAAATGAGGTAGCATTATGCGTCAAGCTAGAAGCGTTGAATACTACGCGAAGCTTCGTAGTACTCTTCTCATGACGATACACGCCATGGTGTGGCATATAATAGGAACTTTCCGGTTCTCCTTCATCCTTAACTTCACTCATGTGACCAAGCCTCTCGTATTCATCAAGAAAGTTTTTGTAAAGTCTCAAATGTTCTTGGTCCTTTGATAACCGATACCACAGAGAATTCAGCCGTTTAAGAGCAATATCCCTTGACTCTCCTAAACACGAGGGTTCTTCCTTAAGGGGTATAGTTACTACGTATCTACCTTCTTTATTACGGAAATGTGTTTGCTCAAAATGTTCCTCGCAAAAGGTCGTTTCTTTACTTTTCGTTAACCCTACGTCTAAATTTTCAACTTCCCAAAACTCTTTAATGTTTTGTTTAAATCATCCTCTAAAATTAATCCACAATGCACATTGGTTGTATGCGAATCAATTAAACTACCACTCGCTACGTATCCGAAAACGGTATTTTGTAGAATTAAGTGTGATTCGTGTAAATATAGTTGTCCCGACTGTAATAATTCATAGAATATCTCCGCGCCTAACAATACGTCAATTTTATCAGGAATGAAAAAGGTTTCGTCAGCTAATCTAACATTAACAGGAACCTTAACTGCTGCATTAAGAAATTTCGACGGCGTAAAATCAATTATTTTTTCAACTACTAAAAAGGTTAATTCCTTTTCAAAACTCTTATCTTTATTTGAAATCGAAGTCCTAACACACCTATTTATATTCATCGTTGAATCATTCAAACAAGAAATTTGTGTGTTCATTTTTTCGTAAGGCAAATTAAGATTTTGTAAACAATTGCGATTAATCAAACATGATTGGGAGCCTGAATCTAGCAAGCACCTAACTTCCTGCCATAAGGAATTTTTATCCTTAATAAAACACTTAGCCGTACTCAAAAGAACAGTTTTTGTGTTTAATTTATTTTTTTCGTAACTGGTGGCGACTACAGACATATTTCCATCGGCGCCGTCTTGGGAGGAAGTGGAAGAGGGGTGGAATATTCAAAACTCAGCTGTGACTCTTAGTTAACAGGAGCAATAGCGGGCGATTTATTATTTCTGTTTTCTTTTGGAAAGTGGATCATTTTATTATGAGGTTTACCGCAAAAGCAATCCTTAAATTTACACGTTTGAAAGGAACATTTGGCGGATAAGCATTTAAAACATAATTTATTACTCTTGACTACTTCTAATCTTTCATTAATGGACATAGTTTTAAATTTCGAACACATATACAAGGCATGCCCATTAGATTTACAAATGACACATTTAGGATATTTTATTTCGGATAAAAACACATTGGAAATATTTTTTATTAGAACGGAAGTCTCGATTCCTTTGGGAATGATAATTTATATCTTGTTTTGATTTAACCTTGGAAGAAAGATAAATATCGCACTCTCTTCCTAGCTCTTGTGGTTTGAAAAATGATTCTCCCTGCCTTACTGCAATATGAGTCGTCAATTCTCGGTCAAGTAGACCAAACATCTGATCCGAAATAATTAACTCGCATAATGTTTTAAAATCGCTAACCTTGCGTAATTGGCAATAGTATTCGAATGCTGCACTCAATCGTGAAGCAAACTGAAGATAACTTTCATGAGGCATTTTTTGCATTTTATTAAAATTGTTAATACATTCTCGAGGTGTAGATTGAAATTCCTTCAACATTATTTCTTTAAGTTTATCGTAATCTGCTAATTCTTGTTCACTTATATAAATCATTAAATTTTTCGCTTTTTCACCTAACAAATTTAGCAGTATTTCAGATTTTAATTCTTCGGGCACATTTTTCGTTTTAAACGCTTTCTCGAGGGATTGGAAAAACAAATTAAATGCTTCAGGTTTAGAGGGATCGGATATGGTAAGGGTTTTTATACTTTTTATTAAATCTTTGAGACGGTGCGGCGGCTCTAGCTCGCTAATAGTTTCCGATTTCGAAGAATTGTACGATTCTTTTCGCGCATTAGATAATTCAATTTCTTTCTCTAACTGAGCGAGTTTAATTTTTTCTAACTCTAGTTTTGTTTGGTTCTCTTTCTCTAACTGAGCTAATTTAGTTTTTTCTAACTCATAATTGTTTTTCTTTTCCTCAAGAATATTATCAATCAAACTCTGAACGAAATCACTATCGTTTTTATAAACCTCACTATTTTTTAATTAGCTTCTTCATATCAATAACTCTTGCCCCTTCTTGAACTTTTTAAACTTAACTCGTCTGCGACGACTTTTAATTCGTCTTTTTTTAGTTTATTAAGGAACATTTTTTAAACACACTAAAATAACTCAATGTGAATAGACAAACTTAATAACTCAAAGTAAATTTTGCACAATGAATGAAACAAGGGAAATTGCTCTTACCTCAGAATTTCTGCTTCTTTTTTATTGTCACTCACTAAACATTTCACTCAAAGATAATATAAATTCCATTGTTAAATAACACGAGCATCGTACACACAGTTTCGTTTCGCTATTCACTGTAAATGATTTCCACAAATCACTAATTCGCCTCCGGTGAGACTGGACCACACGTTTTTGATCACTCTAATCGATAGCTCAAAATGTATTTTTGGTAAATAACAACACTGGTTTGCACTGGACTGTAGAACACTTTATTTTTAAAGACTCACGGACTACGTCCGCCATTCATGAAGTTCTCAAGGTATATAAAAGTCTCTCTCAATGGGGTGGCGCGGCAGTCGCACATGCACAGTTTAATAATGAATACATGTTTACACAATGTCAGCTAAATAAAGTGCAGCTAATTCGTTTTTGAAACACGCGTAAATGCATATCATGATTATTCGTTTACTTATAATCTTGACGTGCCTATAACTTTGCATATGATCTATATAGAGAGATGTCTTTGGATATATTCTATATAGCTGACGTCATTTCACATACCGGTCACCTGGAATCTATCAATGATCAATCAGTTACAAATAGCAACCAATAGGATTAAATATATATTGGGATGTGAATATGAATCTTCCAATAAAAATGACCCAAATCGCAATTGATTAATTTATTCTACTTAACGATTTAATTCAGCCTTGGCCAGTGTATCTCTATTATTTAAAAACTCATTAAACTGGAAAATTTTAAATTTTTTTTCAACAAGTTTCTTTAAAAAATGCTAATTTAATTTAAAACTTTTACTTAGTTTAAGTAAAAGTTTTCTATTACAGGTTTTTAACTTAGTAAGACACATTTTTATATTACGCCAGCTAAATAAACATGTATAAAATTAACGTAAAAGTATATTACGATTAAACTTTTTATTGTAATCGTTATTTATGTATAATTTCACGTATAAACTAATAATTTATACTTTTACATGTATTCTTGATTTACATTTGATTATACTGATATACTTTCAACCATATCAATATAAATTTTAAATATATATATATATATATATATATACAGTTTAAAACACTTAAAATAGCTTTCTAAAGAAACTGTTACAGGTTTTTAACTAATATTTTTCTTGAAAATTGGAAAATATCTTGCGACTAATTAAAATATAGCTCAAGAGGTTTTTTGTTTGTTATTTCTGAGAGCTAACGACACCGGTCGTTACAACTTTATTCGCATTTATGAGTTAAAGTACTAAAAAAATCTAATTAATTACAGCTTGAAGTTTTATTGAAATCGAGTTTTGAGTTATTATGAATTGCAAAGAAATAAAAAACAGTATAAGCCTGGGATTCAGATAAGATCGTTATTTTAATGATTATTACCATCATTTGAAATTAAATTTGTTTACTATATTTTCATGAGATATATGCTAATTCCAAAGTTAGACTATTGAAAAAAAGAAAATATTTAGTTTATCACTGCATAATATAAAGGATAATGTATTAAAACTGTTTTTCACTAAATTCAATGCATTATTATTGAATAGAAAATTCGTATGATGGGATATTTAAATTAACATAAAATAAATTAAAATTGTTTGATGCCATCAACATAAATAAAAAAGCTGCAAAAGTTTTTTAGGTGTATTCATTGTTTATTTCTTATTTAATGGGGTCTTTTTTATTCTGGTAAATTTTGAATAAAGAGATGCTTAAAATTCATTCGATGAAGATATCTGAGAAATATGATATACTTTCTGAGAAAAATTGTATACTTTCCTCGAAAATTTGTATACTTTGAGAAAGATTGTATACTTGCTGAGACAGATTGTGTACTTTCTGGGAAAAAGTACATGAAATTTGAAAAATCACATCGCATATTTACTGCAAGTAATGTATTGCAGCAGGTAGTCTCTTTACATTTTAAATATAAAGTATTTTAGCTATTATGTTTATACTTAACTTATTTTGTAATTTTTGTTTTTTTCTGAATGAAAAGGAAAATTAAAAATTGCGGCAATCCTATACAAAATTAATGACTTAAGAATACAGGTAATGTTCCTTCAATTTTAAATTAATGCGATAGAATTACCTAATTAAGCATCGCAAACATTCAGAATTACAGTTTTAGAATCATTAAATAATAAATACAAATGATTGCACGCTTAAAGTGCGAGTGTATGAAATTATGAGTTTGTTCCTACGTTGAGCGAGAGGTTAACAAGAAGAGTCACCGAAATATTTTTTTTTGAAAATAAAAGCATTTAAAATTAGTTAGGAAAAATTATTTTTTAGATATTTTCCTCTTTTTCATTAAAAAACACATACACATGTAATTATTATTGTTGTGATCATAAATATCATTATAACGTAATGCTTAAGTTTAAAAATAAAATTTGAAATGTGATCTATAATGTAGTGCTTTATTAATGAAATGGAAGTATATGTTTATGTAATATAGCTTGACATGTGTAGTGCGATAGTTTGTGACAAAATAAGGGGGTTGAAAATATTTTTTTAAAAATGTAACCTCATTTGTATGCAGCAACTAAGTTATATTTGGCTATTGATTACCTATATTCATTTTTAATGCATATTTTATGTTAAACTATGTGCAGTAAACTTATGCAATTAAAAAAGAAAAATCAAAGAGAAATACTAGGAATAAACTTTTTCTACTGCTGCTAAATAATATATTAGCGAAAAGTCATTAACAATTCTGATTTATTTTAAAACTAAAGATGAAATGAAAAATTAAATATCGAGTTTGTTGATGAAGTTGTAATGTTAACCGAGGGGGCAGATAAGGTTTAAACTTTATCACCTTAGTTTCGGGAATTATATCTGTATGGATACTGTAAATACTGTTGGAATATTTAAACTAAATAATTCTTAAGTTTTATTTTTAAATCTGATTATTTAGATAAATCTGCTGAATCTATAGATATTTATAAAGCTTAGAAACCTGTTGATATTTATAAATCTGATTATTATCAACAAAAATAATCGAAAAGCAACAATAATAGAGTGTCAATGGAGGTAAAAAGCTGATGGTAAAATCTGCTTAGCCATTTATGAAATTTAAAAATGAAATAAATGTCTGAGCGTTGCCAAAATATATTTAAGAATCAAATAAATAAAGGTTGTGTAATTTTTAAAAAAACTATATTGTGAAATTTTCGCAAAATACACTATTTTTTCTACTAGATACATTTTAAACACAAGGTTTTATTTCGACAATTTAGCAGCGAAACTAAGTTTTTTAGCTTCGTACAATTTATATACAATTATTTTTTAAGGTAAAAAAATTCTTTCTATCAACCTAAAAAATTCTAACGTGTATCAGGTTGAAATGTGTTCAAACTATAGCAAAAATAAAACCAGTCCTAATATTTCTCCGATGTTAAAACGTAGTAAAATAGATATACAATTTTTTATTTAAAAAAAATGAATCTTTCAATAAAGCAGATTGTTTTAAAAGAATAACTCAGATTTCATCCTTTTACAACAACGAAAATACCTGCATTTGATTTCCCTTGAGATTTTACTACAGCAAATCCATGAAAACTTCATAAAAAATTTAGTTTTTTCTTTATTCATTTCTTAAAAAAAGGTTGAAAACACCTTTCATTGCTAAATTGAGCAACATAAGTATATCAGAATTTCTGTTAGTGACTCAAAAATATACTTTATTTGGTAGAAATATTTTAATTGATTTTTAATATTTGAAAATATTGTAAATATTCAAATATAATATCTAGTTTTGCTAAGTACATTGCTAATTAGAAAATTAATACTAAAATATTTCTTCAATAAATTTTATCGAGCGAAATTAACGCAAACGATAAACTAATAGATATAAAAACTGTCCTAATTTCGATCATTGCACAATTTGGACTAAAATTTTAACTAGACCTAAAAATTTATAATATGAAACTTAAATTAATATTTGATAGCTATGCAAAATGCATTCCTTAATTGAAAAATTAACTCTACAATAATTTTTATTAAATTTTAACATGCGAAATTAACACAAACAATAAATTAATAGAAATGAAAACTGTTATCATTTTGATCGTTACGTAATGTGGATTATAATTTTAACTAGAACTAATGATTGAATTAATAATGCAATAGTTAAGTTAATATTTACTAGATATGCAAAATGCATTCCTTAATAATAAAAAAATTAACTTCGCAATATGTTTTAATAAATTTTAGCTTACGATATTTACGTTAAATAACAAACAATAAATTAATAAAAATAAAAATTCTCATTTCGAACTTTGCTTAAGTTGAACTATTTGTTAGATCATATTCACTGTCAAAAATTCCAGATACAATTACAGTTAAAAATACTATCACCCTGAGTGATGGTACTTTTTACAGTAAAATTATACAGAATTTGATGTTTTAGTAATATTTACTATAAAATCACTGAAATTAGATAAATATTACTGCAAAAAACTAGGGGTATGATATATTACTGTAAAAATGAATTTTATGGATGCTGTACAAAAAGACTAGTAGTGAAAATGGCATCAAGTTGCAAAAGATATTTTACAAAAAGATAAGAAAATAAAAATATTTTCAAAATTGTTTTTAAGAAAAATAAATTTTACATATAGTTTTACTAAAAACTCGCTTAGAAGCTGGAATTGCATAAACTTTTCTGCAAGAGTTGCTGCTGTAACTCCATTGAATTAACGTTACTAGAAAAGTTTATGAAATTCCCAGAGATTTTATTGAGAACACAATAATCTTTTATTATGGTATGAAAATCATTGAAAATTAATATGTAAGAGACTATGTTTCAAGAAGAGTTAGTAACCCCAATATATGAGATTTTTGTATGCTTGAAATATTCATTTGAAGACCTTTCTAACAATGTTTTGTTTTGTTTATTTAAACCAAAGAAAATCAATTAACTTTATATTTTAAAATGCAAAAAACTACCAACTGCAGCACATTGCTTACAGTAAAATACGCGTTTTCTCAACCTCGTACGTCGTATCTCAACGTTTCGTACGTCGTTTATCAGCATTTCATACGTCATGTACTTTTTTCTTCTCAACAATCTTTTTGAAAATATGCACTCTTTCTCAGAAAATAGACAATCTTTCTTGAAAAGTAAGCAATCTTTCTCAAAGAGTATGTGGTCTTTCACAGAAAGTGTACTATCTTACTCAGAAAGTACGCAATCTTTCTCAGAAATTATACTATATTTCGCAGAAAGTATGCAATCTTTCTTGGAAAATACACAATCTTTCTCAGAGCGTATGCTATCTTCCTCTGAAAATGTGCAATATTTCTCAAAAAGTACACTATCTTTCTTGAAAAAAAACCAATCTTTCTCAGAAAATATAAAATATTTTTTAGAAAGAATACAATTTTTCTCAGAAAATGAGCAATCTTTCTCAGAAAGTTTGCAATCTTTCTCGGAAAGTACGCAATCTTTCTCAGACACTACACAATCTTAAAAGTTTCGCTACATACTGCTTATGCATTAGTATATACACTGAGGTGATCATTTTAAGAAAATTCAAATTCATGAAATATTTCTTTTAAGTGTTAATAATTTACAGTTATAAGGCATTTTCAACGCGTTGTTCAGTAAATATTATTTTTTAAATACCTTTATTAATTAGGAGTTAAAATGAGCATTCAAAACGTACACAATGTATATCAGAAACTACACAATCTTTCTTACAAAGTGTATATATTTAAAAGTGTTGCTGCATATTGTTTATGCATTAATACGTATACTGAAGTGACATTTTTGAGAAAATTCAGATTTATGAATTATTCTTTTTAACTTTTAATAATGTTGAGTAATGCGGCATTTGTGGACTATAAGTTCGGCATTTTTTAAAATATGTTAAATTGTTAATATGTGCAAAATATGCATTGGTAATTGTATATAGATAAGTTATCCCCTCGTTATATACAAAAACGAACATTTAAAAATAACTGTACAAAAATTCTAATAACTATGCAGGGTGCGTAACATTTTAAAAAATTGATTAAAGGTGCTTATTTTCTATTTTTGTTTTCAAAAGTCCTTAAAGGTGCTCCTTTCTTTTAGTGTTTTTAAAAAGTGCTTAATTTTCTCTTTTCCAAAATGCGATATTTTTTCATAACCATGTTGATTTTCGCCATGAATTATACAAAAAAACATTATCCTGTTGAACGTTTTTACAATTATTTCAATCCCAACCTATTTCGGCATACCGTCGGTCCGTAGTATATGAAAACACCACTCGTTTTTTCATATTTGATGAAATACTTACGGGTCCGCATGTGCGTATACTGAGCGGGATTCAGTGGGAAGGAATTTTGCCCTCTCATGTGCAACTCTGCTGCATTTTGCAAGAGATTCTCAATTCCAGAAATCCATTTTCCGCCCTCTGGAATTGAACCGAAAAATCTCTCAAATTTTTGCTGAGTACGGGGACCAACTAAACATTGTCAAATTTTTTTTTCTGATAGTGAAAGAAAGTTTTACTTTTCTTGTTAATTTCATCACTGGTAACGTGCCATCGTCACCGGCAAGCTAATAAAACCGGTTAAAACCATCAATTGTCAAAAACTTACCAACCCTGTCGAATTATGATATTTTTTAAAATGTTTAAAAACACGTTTTGAGTGCTTGAAACGTGCTTAAAAGGTGCTTATTTTTGGCAACGCACCCTGCTACGCTATATCGCTCAAAATGAAAAAGGCACATGAAATGAGGCATTTTAACAAATGATGAATTGTATTTATGCATACTGAAAATGATTGCACATTCACTTTGCTGTCTTTTTATTTTCTGTAACAGTAAAATGTTTGCTGAGAGAATTTTAGTTTGGATTGAATAAGAGAAAATAAAAATTCTTTGAACGTGACGTTTCGATAATACAATATTGAACCGAAACTTCCTCATTGTCAACTTATTGGATAGTTCTCCGAAAGAACTCGGCAGAAGGAATCATTATTTGCTCAGCAGTCAAACCGCTAAAGAAAAACAGTCTTCTTTGAGGTCTTTAAGCTTGATAAATAGAATAAAGAGAGTTTTTGTCTGATTAAGAAAAAGACAGAAAGCACAAAAATCATGTTAAAGAAGAAAAAAATAATGGCCGTTACGTGATGTGAGATTCATTGAAAGAAGTTTTTTTTTCTCTGCTTTCTCGTTTTGGAAGAAATTCTGTTGATTTAATAATGTACATTGAATTCAGAGAATAAAATATCTGCTTTGTTAGTAAGATTAGTGTTCATATATCATAAGCTTGAAAAAGTAAGTTTTTGAAACTATTTGTCTTGTTTCAAAAGTTAAGAGGTTTTTTTTTCTTTTAGAGTTAAAGAGATTTTTAGTGTTTTATTTTAGGATAAGTGAAAATATTGAGAAAAAAAACCGTATATTATATGTTATGCTAGGCTGTTAAAATTTTTTTCTTTCCGAAGTGCAAATGGTAGCGGTACTGCATTTTTCAAATCTTTTTGACGAGTGTCCATCCGAAAAAGCGAGAAGCAATTTTTGTGTCTGACAAAAATTTTTTTTAGCGATTCATATACATATTTCTCCACTTTTGGTTGGTTGGTTCTAATGCCACTTGCCACACTGACAAGCCTGTGTGGTGAAACCGAATAAATTTAAGGCAAAGTGTGCGATTCTTGTTTTTCAATGGCGCTATCGATGGCCAAGAATTCAACTTCGCCGCATCATACGTCACACCTGTTTATAAGGCGGACCCATTCATACATCCATTCATTCATCCACAGATCATAATTTTGTCCTGAATCAGAGAACGATCGATCTCCTATCCAGTGCCCCCAGAGGTATTGATTGGTTAAGGGAACATGGAGGACTTTTGCGACTCCACAGATTTAACGTGCATCAGTCACTTTACTACACGTCTTCACTACACGTCTTTTACTACACGTTACAGAGTCTTCGGTCGGCTGGGTTCAAACCCACGAACTCTCGGACATGGGCCCAGCGCCCTACCGACCAGGCGATCCCGGCCTGCTCCACTTTTAATGCGTATCTTACAATACAAAAATGATGGTAACTACTTTATTTTGAAATATAGTTAAACTCTATGAATAAATATTGGTGTAATCAAACAACATTGGCATATTGAAACACCAGGATTGATCCATTGCACTTCCTTGGAGTAAAGTATTGATAATCATTAATCGTGATAAGTAATACTTAGATTGTAATAGTAATAATATAAATTGCAGTTAAAACTCAGTATTATTACT
The DNA here is from genome assembly GCF_043381705.1 of Parasteatoda tepidariorum. Classification (NCBI taxonomy): domain Eukaryota; kingdom Metazoa; phylum Arthropoda; class Arachnida; order Araneae; family Theridiidae; genus Parasteatoda; species Parasteatoda tepidariorum. The sequence continues at coordinate 11,401,152 of NC_092210.1, forward strand.
TTATGATAAAATGTACAGCATTTAATTTAACATGCATACACGCCACAATTCCTAAAATAAAATTAATTTGCATGCAGCGCAGCACGGGGAGTACATTAAAACAAATTCGAATTAGGCTTAATAAGACAGAAGTGTGAAGTAAAAAAATTGATATAATTAATGGATATATGTTGATACAGTGACGCCTCCTATGGTCAAGAATGCGACTTCAACCACATATACGTCTTTGCCCGTTTTACAGGGAGGACCCAATCATACACCATTCATCCACAGATCGTAATTTTGACCTGAACCATATAGCGATCAATCTCCAATTCAGTACTCTCAAAGGTAATGATTTGTTATTGGAACCTGGAGAATTTTGTGACCCCAACAAATTTAACTTGCAACTGTCACCAACAGATAAATGAAGAGCATAGCGCAAGAACCGATTAAGTGGCATTTTATTAAATATTCATTTAAATCTAATCATAAAAATGTATTCATTTCTAAGATACTCTGTGGAAGAACAAGCTAAGGGGCAATATTTGAGTTTTCATCGGGTGGAAGAACCGGCTAAGTGATTTGGCAGCAAATAGTCAATAAACAACCCTAGGAAATCTCTTGCTTGGCATCGAAAGCTAAGAAGGAGGAAGAAAAAAATTCGTGAAAAGGAAGAACTTGAAACAACTGCTTCCATTCATTAAGGAGGAATTTATGTTTTTGCAACAAGTCGATAATAAAAAAAGAAAAGGAAAAAAGAACCTTAAACACAGCTTCATGAATTTTTTTTGTTTATGGTTCGCCGTAATTTGTGTTTCAGAGTTACTAGTAAAAAATGTATTTCTCTTCTAAGCAAAGTGTCCTTAAAATTAAATACTATTTTGTGCTTGGATAACTTTCTCATTTTTTTATTTATTATTACGTGTTTAACTTTTTGAAATAAAACTAAATTATCAATACATCGATAGTGATAATGTAAATCCATGCACAAAATTGAGAGATATGAAGACAGTTTTCTACTTTTCGGATTATTATTTTTAAATTGTAAATAAGAAGAAGCTCATCAACAATATGCTCCTTATCAGGAGAGATTGCCTTGCTGATTCAAATTATATTTAAGTAGAAGCATATTACAGCTTCAGTGGCATCGGGCTAATCACGAATGGTTTTCATGGTTTTCACCTTCCTTTTGAGCAGATACTGATTAGTTTCACTTAAAATAATTCTTCATGAGGGTGAATGCCAGTTTGTTCTTTAAACATATGTTTTTTGTCTCCAAGATTCAGATTAAGAAGATTAAAAAATAAAAAAAAGATCTGTATATCCACTGAATGGATTGCATAAATTGAGCTCACGCTGCATCTGAATCGCTTTCGATCTGCTTTTGGACTAACAAGGATAAAAAAAATTTGATGCCAGTTTGTTCCTAATTAAGATTGCCAAAATTTTATTCAAGGAATATATACATGAATATGCCCGGGATAGCCTGGTTGGTAGAGCGCTGGACTCACGTTTGTGAGAACTAGAATTCGAATCCAGCCAGCCGAATACTTCCCGTGTAGTAAATGGTAACTGGTGCAAGTTAAATCTGTCGGGGCACAAAATCCTAAATGTTTCCGTAACAAATAGATACGTTTGCGGCTACTTAATTGGAGATCGATCGCTCTCTTTTTCGAGTCAAAATTACGATCCGTGGACGAATGAATGAATGTATGAATGGGTCCGCCCTAAAAACGGGTGTGACATATTTGTGTAGCGAATACTTGGTCACTGAAAAACAAGAACAATCGCACCCCTTCTACTTAATGGCCGATGTCAAACATCGTACTACCACAGCCTACCATTCTCAGGCAAATGGTCTAGCAGAAATATTTTATAATATTTTTATTTTATAGCAGTCTTTGAACAGCTGACCGAGTTTTGGATTTTCAACCCCGTAGCCTTGTATTTCTAAACAAAATCCTGAACACAAGGAAGCTCCTGGATTAATTATTGAAAGAAAATTGCCTTTTGGAACCAACTCGCATTTGTGGTACATGGAGAGGAAAACCACGAAAACCTCCCACGGTTAGCCTAACGGCAAGGAGACTCTAACTCACTCTATCACTGAGGATATTTTACATCAGCACTGTGTTGGGTGCAAATCGGATGCAGAATTCGCATCGACCGGCCATCGCTGGGATTCGGACCCAGTGCACCTCATTGGAAGTTGGAAGACTAGTTTCACGCCATTTTACCTTCTCCATGGTTATGAAGCTGAAACAACTATAGACACTATGTTTCTTCATTAACTTGGGCTTAAGACTAGTAATGTTTGTAAAGAAGAAGAAGCTAAACAACTTGCTCGTTTTGAGCACACTCTTTACACAAGACAAGACACAATGCAAATCTCCAACCGGTCTTATATACCAGGAGAACTTGTTTGGATTTTTATACATGTTCGAAAGGTTGGTTTGTCTGAAAAATTATTGAAAAAATGTTGTGGACCCTTTTGCAAACTCTTGTGGTGATGATTAAAGGGAAAAGGGCTCAACGTAAAGCTAGAATTATTTTAGATACAGGCTCTCAGAAGTCGTGCATTAAAAAATCTACTGCAGAAGAATTGGGGTTTGATTTACAGAGAGAAAAATAGTTTTCACATTCATTATTTGGAGGTAAGAAAACCGAGACACAACGGCATAGGTGTTATAAAATTTATCTAGATAGTCTCGACGGTAGATATAGTTGCAATTTAGATGCTCTGGATCAGGATATAATTTGTCAAGATATAGCCAGCATTAAGTATGGACCCTGGATGAGTGAGTTGAAACGAAAGAAAATGTTTATAACTGACTTTCAAAATAGTTTAGAACCTATTGAAATACTTTTAGGAGCTGAAGTTGTAGGTAAACTATTTTCTGGCGAAAAGGAACAATTGAAATCTGGGTTAGTCTCCATGAAGACTAAACTGGGTTGGACATTAATGGGAAAGGTCCCGCAGTTACAACATCAAAGGGTGAATATGGCTGTCGTTCGTACGTTATCTCAAGAATTACCTGTTTCTTTTTTGTGGGACATGGAGCTGCTAGGCATTAAAGATCCCGTTGAACAAAACACTAAAGAAGATCAACAAAAAGCCTTGATGGTTCATTTTCAAGATACTGTTGGACAAGATTCGGGCGGTAGATACGAAGGGAGTTCGTCATGGAGAAAGGAATAACTCATGTTTGCCAAATAACTACGAATTGTTTCTCAAACGATTAGAATCTTCTCTTAAGAAATTGGAGAAAACGGGATACAAAGAAAAAACACAAAAACTTGAGAAAGGCTTAGAAGATGCCAAAAATGAGTTGAATAAGTTGATCAAGCAATCTGGCATAGGGCGATTCCACGAAAAGTGATCCTGAGTGACTAAATTTTCAAAATTACCGTAAAATCAAAAATGACACAATTTCGGAATCTAGAAGATGTACATTTTTTAATAGTTAAGATAGTTTTTTGAATTACAAAAAATATTTATGTGAATTCTAACAAAAGGTGGAACACTATGAATTTTAACAGGAGTTCTCTTCTTTGTTATGTTATATTCCAATGGAGTTCTTAAAATATTAAAGAGCAATAAAATAGTTTTTAGTAATAAATATAACTATTTTACTCTTTTATCATTGTTTAATGTATTTTTTTAATTTGGCCTAAATTTTTTTGCTTGTTTGAAAGTCGATTAATCAAGATAGTCTAATTTCCCAGTAACACACGTAACATAATTTTGCATTTTTTTCTGTAAAAACTTTAGTAAAAAAGAAAATTTAAAAATTTTTTGTTTTATAAATTAAGAAGGCAAGATATGCAACGGAAAAAATTCTCGAATTAAAACTGCCAATAGTTAAAATTTTATAATTAATTTTATTCAAGGTAACACACGTAACGAAAAGTTACGCGCGTTACTGTTATGTGTGTTAGAGGTACTTATACACTTTAATTATTTATTTATTTTCAATAAAAGATTTAAATCATGTTCGGACATTTTTTATAACCGCCGCGCAACTTCAATGCCACAAATACGGAATTGTAAGATTGTGGTTTTTTGTAAAATCAGGTCGGTATAAGCATTAATAAAAAAACAGCATAATAAGACGATAATTTTGAAACTTTTGGAAATTGTTTTCCCAAACTTCTATTTGTTATACGTTTATGTTTAAGTAGAATATTTCGACTGCATTTGCTAGATTATTATAAAATGGATAAGCTTAAAATAGTGTCCTTATCTGGATTTAAAAGAATAAGAAGATGAAGAAAAAAAGAAAAGAGCATAAGATTCTGCACTTCAAAGGAAAGAAAATAAGGAAATAATGAAAGTTAGACTTGAACTTTCAAAACAGATTGATAATGATGTAAAAGGTTCACCACTAAGTATTTCAGATGAACTTAATTATTAATAAATGGATTTTCTTCAAAAGTTAGATTGTTTATACTATGCTTGTATTGAAACAAGAGCTGGTTCTCTGGATTATTACGGGGAAAAACGGGCAATAAAACGAAAGAACTATCTAACAATGTTTCTAAGAGAGGCTTATACTGATTTTTGTCAGTTGCATCCTAAACATTGTTTAATTTTCCATATTTAGTGCTTTATGACTAAAAAATTTATTGCTACTGTAAAACTTAGAATCAAAACAAATATCATGAAATTTTTATTCTTTAACTGGAAGGCTAAAATTAAGTTTATGACAATACATGGTGATGGTAGAAGTATTTATGTATATAAAGTAAAAGAAATTTTGGATCTAATTGTTGGAAGGGTGCTTCTGATACTTACAAAAATTTCTCATTGCTTGTTATAGGTTTCTAACCATCATTTATTGTAGTTTGGTAACGATGAGAAAAAGATGACAATAGCTCACAATAAAAAATATATAATGGCAAATGTGCAAGAAGAATGTTTTGAAATAACTCTTGAAAATTGGACTAACTTTCAATAATACGTAAGAGTTAAAAGAATCCGAGGTGATACTTTCCAAACAAACATATCTAGCATTAAAACCAGGGAAATTCAAGTTGACTTTGCAATGGCATATTCTTTTGAATATCAAAACGAATTTCAATCAGCATTATGCTATCCAGCCACAGTTCCGTTATTCACAGCAGCTGTTGTCTTAGACGATACTCTCCTAAAGAGTTTAAAATAGAGTCCTTTACAATATTTTCCTAAGGCAAAGACAAAGGTGAAACAATGTCTACACTTTTATTTTAAGACTGTTTAAAAACGATTCTACTTCAGAAGATGAGCTAACAGAAACCTTCTATAGTAATAAGTCAAGTTAAGAATTTAAAAATAAATATATGGTTGAATTATTTCATATTTTGTCAATCAAAATATAAAAAAAGAAATTAATTTGGAAATATTTTACGATATCACATGCAGAAGTTCCTTCTATGGGATAGGTGTGTAGTACAAAATCTTGAAAGCGAAGCAAAAAGCAAAGTTATTTATATCATTGTGTTGTTATACAAAAAAATTTATTTGCTATCCAGTGTTGTTTGCAAAGCTAACCAATCAACTCATGCCTAATACAACAGTATTATATATTAGCCAAAAGGAAATAAAGATATTAATTGAAAAGATCAATACATGGCAACGGTAATACAAAGCATAAAATCTATGCATAAGTATCGTTAGATACTTGAATAAGATGCATAGATGCACATTGTGGCACACAAATAGTCAGTAAGTCAATTTCTGTTCCCTCCTGATCAGAAGTGCGCCTATAACTGAAATTAAAACGACATATGCTCTATCTCGGGAACATTATTGACGCAAATGCACATGCTTGTAAACTTAAAATGCAATATTTGCATAAAATAATTGGAAAATATGCATATTTTTGTTTCCAAACAGAAATGATTTTGAAGGAATAGATGTGCCTAAGATTTGCTATGTTTTACTCTCTAAACCAGTATAAAGAAGGGCTACAACCATCTTTCCAGACCATTAACTATTTTATTTGCTAAAATAAATTGTTTTTCTTCTGCTAAATTAAAATAAATAAATGTTTTAGTGCAACATTTATGACTTCTCAGTTGAAATATTCACAGAGGGTAACACACGTAACGTTCAGTTAACACACGTAAAAGGCCTGGTTTCTTAGGACAGGACGCCGTCAGCTGGAAATCAGCGTTAACCTCTGATTGGTCCATTTGTGAGTTTGATAGTATACGTCATCGAACGCTCATCTTGAACTACAATAACCGTCCAACTCAACTGCAGTTTGATTACAACGTGACGTTAACCACAGAAGCAATGGCGGACAACATCCTGTTGCACATTGAAATCAGCCAAGATTTTGATTTTACATTAAACATAGCTTCTTCATTAAATATAGCACTCTTCATTTAGCTCAGCTATAATGTGTTTTTTCTTGGACAAAGTCATTATTTGTTCTCTAAAACACTGGTCGACAATAACAAAATCAATACAAATTCAAAATAAATATTTGTTTACGTTATTAACGCATGCGCAATGAGAGATAGTGTCTGCGTTGGACCGACTGCTCACGCTGAGCTAACAAAAAAGTATTTTTCTGGCGTCAGCTCTACGTAAACTTTCCGCTGACGCCCAGATAAGGCGCTAGTTCTAAGAAACCAGGCCTTGAGCTAACAAACCAGTATTTTGTTGGCGTCAGCGTGACGTTGACGTCCCGCTGACGCCCAGATAAGGCGCTTGTCCTAAGAAACCAGACCTTAATGCACCAATTTCACCTAAATAAAGAAGTTTTTATTGTTGCAAGAAATTTTTAAAAATCACTAAACACAGCTTCGATATTGTATCTCTCTATAAAAGATAATATCTTAATTTTTTGCCTTTATACTTCACAGAATTAAATGAATATATTCAAAGTTTCAAATATCTAGCATTATAAAGGGTAACACACGTAACAAAATTTCAGAATTTTTTTTTTTTCAACATCAAATTAATTTGCGCCTTCAATCTTCGTTTTGAAAACTTACAACACATATAGATTTAACAACAAATTAAGAAAAACATAAAAAATATCTAACAAGTTTATTATAATAAGTGTTAAAGTTGAAATATGTCGTGTAAAAGTAACACACGTAACGAAAGAATCGCCCCATATATGAACAAGAAACAGCAGAGTTGCAAGCAAAAAAGAAAAAGTTATAAGAAGAAAAAGAAGTAGATGATAAGAAAATGGAAGAGGCTATGGGATCTTTAAAGCAGGAAACCAATGTCTTACAAGAAAAGAAAGACAAGTTAGAAGCTGAACTTGTGTAACTGAAAAATGTATCTGGTCAAATAAAATCAGAGATGGATCTGTCTCAATCAGAGCGTAACATATTGAAAAGTGAGGAAAGAAAAGAAAAAGAGAAGCTTGATTCGATTATTGCCAGTCATGAAGGAACAGTTCAGTCTTTAATGAATGAACAGAAACTTATGACGGTAGAGAACGAAAACTTAAGTGATCGAGATTTGGATGATCTTCACTGTCAAGTAGAAGAAGCAAAAGTCAAGGAAGCTACAACGAGAAATATTAAGAAGATTGGAGAAAAAGTTAAAAACGTTGAAATTCAAATGCAAGAAAATAAAGCGCATCTTGATAATTTGAGAAAACAGCAATCTACTTTAACAGATAAAGGGAAGGAAGTTCTTCAATTAATGGAAGAGAATAATGTTAAAGTAGCTGAGTTTAAAGAAAAGAGAGCCGAGTTCAAAAAAGAAATGGATAGCATTACACAAAAAGAACACAAACTAAAGCAAGCAGAAACAGAACATAAAAATCGGCTAAAAATGTTTGAATCCAGTAAAGTGGAGAAACGTCATATTATAAAATCATATAATGCAAAAATGTGCAAGCTTAAATTGAATGAAGTAGAGGAGGATCCAACTGTACTGCCATATTTGTCAAAAGAAAAAATACAGAAATTTACCGAAGCAGCTCTGTTAAATGAAATTGATCTCATTAAAGTGCAATTGGAAGACATGAAACTTGATTTATCTGCAATTAAGGAATTCAAGACTAAGCTTGGATTGTATGAAGCAAAGAATTGTATGAATTGTATAGATTGTATGAATTGTATAGATTGTATGAAGATAAAAATCTCCAGTGTAGACGATTTGATTATCTCAGCAACAGACGCAGCAATGAACTCAAGACAGGATCTTTAATTATTCCATTTAGTCGTCAAACGACTCATTGAACAGGAACACTTAGTAAATAAACATGCTGGAACTTTAGCAATTTTAAGAGAAAGATTTTGGATCATCAAAAGAATGAAAACTATTCGCCCCGCCATTAAAGACAGCATTACCTGTAAAGGACAAAGGGTCAAAAATCTCGAAGTTCCATTCCCACCTTTACCTCAAGATCGAACTAAATTATCTTCTGGTTTTGAAGTGACTGGTGTTGATTTGGCCGGGCCCTTGAGAGAATTTGAAGTTTGCCAGATCAGGTGGAAGTTCAACCCACCAGCCTCCTCATGGTGGGGAGGATTTTAGGAAAGACTCATTGGTATCCTTAAAGACCTTAAGAAAAATATAGGATGCTCATCTTTAACGTATGAAGAACTATTGACTCTAACATTAACTATTATTTTGGACATTAAATACACATTTTTGTCTTTTAAAATTCTTTAAATTTTATATCATAACAATTGCATGTCTGCCATAATTTTAGTATTTTTTGTGATTTATTGTGTTGAGTTTTGTCCTATATAAAACTCAAGTGGGGAGAATGTTGCGGCAAATACGAACTCCAAGTAGTTTGCGCCACCAAAATTATTCGGAATATGTAGGTTACTCTGAGTATGACAAGAGATTTAAGAGAAAACTGGAAATATTGTTGGACGGGCTTTTGAAATATTTTTGGAACGCTTTGTTTTTTTGTTGTTGTTTTTTATTCAAAATAAATATTTTCTTTTTACCTGTTTTTAAACGTTGTAAATCTATAGACAAGATGCCTCCCACAAACAAAGTCAATCCGGTTAGGAACGACAGTTACCTATGAGGTCGAAGACGTTGCATTTTTCACAAAGCGTAAAACAACGGACATCGTGAACGTGATGCGCATGAAACCATACTATGATCCATCACGTCAATTAGAACCCTTTGAAAATTAAATTTTCCTCTAAGACCAATTTAAGCCAGAGTAAGATAGAATATCAAGGTCCTATAACCAGATCCCACTCCAGAGGCCCCATAAACTGAAACAATGATGATATTGTCCCCATAAATTGAAACATCGAACTGTGTTTTCTAAACAGGATGTTGTATCGTGTGTCTGAGTAGCCAAGTAGTGAAAGTCATCATCGTTACGAATCAGAGGTTCGGAGTTCTATCCTCCCAGATGAAATAAAATGTAACTATATATATATATGCTATTTAAGATTTTATTAATTATATGATTGCCTTCTACAAGCTACTATTGCATAATTTCCTGTTTACTATTTAATTGTATATAAGTTCATGCGTTCACAGTTACTCTGTTCCATATACGTCGAGCGTGATCAATAAATCAGGGTCATTTGTCATCTGGATTCTGTTTGTTTCTGTGAGTCAATATTACTATCTTTTCTGTGGAAATCCAGTTCCTTAAAAATTACAATATTATTAATAAGAAAAATTAAAACACTAATACACTATTATCAGTAATACATCTAAATCACGTAGCGAATTTCGAATTATTTAAAACTTCACACCTGAAAGATAAAAGTATTTATTTTTAGTTCTTTTAATAATTTTTGGTTTCGAAATATTATACTCTTTTGAAATCTGAATTGGAAAACAATATTTTTTTTCACATTATTTTAAAGAATTTTTAAGACACGAAATTAAAAGGCTTCTGAATAAATTAAATTCAGAATTCTTATTTGTAATATTGTTTTTTTCGGTAACTAGTTCTCCTAGTTTTCTGAAATTTGGAATTTTGTTTTTTTAATTACATTGTCAAAAACAATATGAACTAGTGAGCTGAATCCATTGTTTGTTGACGTGCTCCGATCCCAGAAGATTATTAGGCAATCTTATATGACTTGCTTTGAATAAGCCATGCTCGCTGCACTCGCCACTAAGTTAAACCCAATAGAAATGTGGTCGAACGTAAATTATCAAGAATTTAAATAAATTATTGAAAACTTTAATACTAATTCCACTTTAAGAATTAAACTTTTTGTATGTAATAAGCTATTGAAATAAAAAAAGAATAAATTCAAATTCTCTCACTGTCTTTGTGTCTAAGTTCGAAACTTAAATATTGTCTATTGTAAATAAATGATGTCTCGAAATTTAACCTTAATATAAAAAGTATCGTTTCTAAAATGTTAAACAAAAAATATTTATTTCTCAAAAATTTATACTTTCATTCTTTAGTAGCATGTTTTAGTTAGAGTTTTGAATGTAATTTTGAGTTTAAAAAAAATACTTTCACATAGTTCATCCAATCATTTAATACAAAGGCGAATAATTACTCACCGTCTTATTGTATTTCAGCTGAAAAATATTATTTAAGAAAATAAAATATTTACATGTAGTGAAATCCCAACAATAATACACATTCATCACTGATACAGCGATATATTTGGAAGGGAGAAAATATTGAACTTTCAGATTTATGATTTTTAGCTTAAAAATATTGTGATTCAAATTTGTACAACGATATATTTGTTTCATTATGCGAAAGCATTTTTGAAGCTCAAAATTAAAAAAACTTTTGAGTAAATAGCATTTTAAAATTCTCATTTGAAGTTCATGTTTACGAGAGCTCTTTTATTTTATTTTGTAACTGGTTATGTAACTGATTACTGTTACCCGCATTTGCATTACATGGAGAAGAAAACCACGAAAACGTACGGAATTCGTATTAACCAAATATCGTTGGATTCGATCCCTGGTCACCTAATTGCGAGGCGAGTTCAATATCTTCTGAGCCTCCATAGCTCTATGAGAACTATTTGACAGATGTCTCTAAAATATTGAGTGTGATGTTAATATTATAAAAATAATATAAATATTCACATACATTACTATTTAAAAAGTTTAGCTCTCCTGATTTATGTCACCATATTTTCTAGATAGCGACAACCTGCATTTTAAAAGTCAAAATCCTCCGAATTTCTTTTTCTTTCTTACAGAAAAAAATCGTTTATCTGCTCATAAATTAAAACATTTTCTGAACTGAATAAACGCATGTGAGTTATGACTTTATAACGTTTCGCGTAGGAAGGATTGATCTGTGTAATAACTTACATGTATTGAATAAATTATACGCATGTAGAAGTTTGGAATCTGTAACGATTAGGGGAGGAAGGATTGGTCTTTGTAATCACTTTAATTTACTTTAGTGCAACCCTGATAAGTGAAATAAGTCTTGCAAATAATGTAATAACATAAAAAGTTTCATTATTCTAAACAAAATTGTTTTCCTCAAAAAATTTGATACTATCGTCCATGGCGTGGAGTTAAGTATTAATTTCCTACTTAGATTTGGAATTCACTGAATTTAAAAGTATTTTCACCTAATTCATCAGATCATGTAAAAATAATAAAAACCACTTACAAGGCATATATGCACCTGGGGTCTCCATAAGTTGATCTAAAAATAAAACGATTTTGTATAAAGTTTGTTTTACATTTATCGTAACATTGTCCTTAGTTTCTACCCCTGAAGTACGCTGTGATTGGTTGAGAAAATGTTTGCTCTTACGATGTGAACCTCAAATAGAGCTTAGCGAAACTCTAATAAATACTAATAATAACAATAATTTAAATTACAGAAGAAAAAGATAATTCTAAGAGAGTTTAGACCAATTCAGAAAATTAATAAAAAGATCCTTCACAACTCCATATATCGATGTACAACATTTGTTTTTTATGTGTTTTCATCGATATTTTTTAATATGTTTCATTTGAAAGCAAAGATTCTAATAAAACAGAGACATTTCTTTTGCGCACACTACGATTACAGTGTTTGTGAGATTGACCGTATTGGAGGAGAGATTGTTAGTAGTTATAACTACAATTATGCCGTTAACAGTAATGCTTAAACTTAAGTAGCGTAGCTTTAAGGTTAAAGCGAACAAATACAGGGTGAGTCATTAAAAAATATGCATCTTCCATCAAAGGTCGGAAAACTAAATTATTTTTGTAGTTTACTGCAACTAAAAATTTTGTTAACTACATTTGTTTTTGAATGTAGTGATTACAAACTGCTTCGCGGAACTGAATTTTGTTGGTGAAATTAATTTACGTCAGTATAATTTACACCGCTGAAGAAATTAATTTACATATTATGTGCAAAATGGCTTTAAATTAAAAAAAATTAGCTTATATTAAACAAGCAGACTTATTTAATATTTATTCATGCTTAAATGATCCAGTTTGTTATTCTAAAATATTTCTTCGATTTCGTTCATTTAATCTTCAATTTTTTAAGTCTTTCTCGACAGCAAACATGATGAAAATTAAGAAATGCTACGAAATTATCAAATAATCGCAATTTCGTTAAAGGATCAATGCTTCTTATTTCCTCTAAGAAATTAAGAATATTAAAAATATGTTCTTTCCTTTGAAATAACATCAATGTTTCATGAATGTACATTCCAAGGCTAAAATATCTGTTAAAATATCATACTGATAAAATATCTATTATTTGTAAAGGCTTGCTTAAATATTAGTTATATGTGACTCTAAATACTCAATTCTTGTTAACTTATTGTCACAGTGGTATTTTAAATTGTACAACTGAAAAATGATAGATATTATATGTTACCTGCAACAGAATTGTATAGGATTAATTTAAGTTTAGATCGAAACAATTGCTGATATTCTATTTGTGACTTCTTAGTCACTTTAGATTGACACGCATAGAGCCGATAATCTATTTTCCCCTCAATGCGTGTTGAGGTATCTGAATTACATTCATCGATAGTGATCAATCTCGCTTAGTTTTTCACTGATGACGAGGCATTCCGCGTCAGTGTTCTGCGTTAAATCCAGAAAGAACGTTTTCGGCCACTTCTTCCATCAAAAGCAAATTGTCAGGGAAGCCACTTTTTTGGATCAGTTAACTCATTGTTGATGTCACACTTGCAGGACAATGTTGAAAACTTCATTCTTCAAATCGATGAAACACTACCGCACAGGTCGGACAGCATTCCCCTTTCTGATCTGAACATTGCGAAATCCATCTGAGCTAAGAGAGACTTCCTCATCTCCCCTAACTAGCCTGAACTCTCCAATTTTTCTTATTTCTTTATTTTTAAGTGTGATTATAAGTAAAATAATTTTCACACGCTTACCTTGGTGTAAAAATGTTCATTTTGCAAATGTTTAGTTTATGAAATCATTTCGAAACATTAAAAATTACTCACTCGCAAGGCCATTTACTACAAAAATAGATAAAAAAATAAACAAATAAAAAGAAAATATTAACAATAAATAAATTGAAATTACAACAGGTCAAATAAATCAGTAATCTGTTTCACCCGACTGTGATTGCATTTTTTGACTCTGATTGCAGTCACGCACGAGCGCATGTGTACGTTATAACTATTCGGCTGTTGTAAACACCACATTAAAAGTCAGCAACGACTTTTAATTCATTCTTGGTGATGATCAGCAATAATGGTGCATGCTTACAATACATTACCAAAATAAAGATAGGAGGATATGTGGTGATAGTAATAACCCAAACGAGGGAAGATTCAAAAAATTATTTTTTTTTCTTTTTGCATAACTGAAGTATTGTGTTTTTAGGAATAATTTAAATTATGAAATTATTTTGGTAAATATTAAAAGGATGTGCTTAATTATAGTGATAATTTCACAAATTTCATTAAAAAAATTGAAAGATAAGTTTCCCGTTTAAAATGGAGGCATTAATTAAATGCTAATTGAAAATTAACTTGTTCAACATTAAAATATACACTTCGAGCTTTAAAGTGATATTAAATATGTCATATATTTGAAATTTCAACATCTCGCTTTACTTTTCTTAGGTTCGCCCTATAGTAAATCGCAAAACATGGAATTAAAGCTGCACTAATGGTCTTAATTTCTACTATTATAATTACTAATATTTTAGTAGAATGACGTCATTGTTTAAAATTCTGCGTAGTGCTGTAACTCAAACACAGAACAAAAGCAAATAAAAGTGCCGAAATCTTTGAAATATTCAAAAATACTCACCAGAGCGTACCACTTTATAGAATAAATAAAGAAAAAAATTAGAAATTAAATATGAGTTTTAACATTAAGTCATGAATTGTAATTCTTGAAAAATGAATCAAAATTTTTTTCTTTATATTTTGTATTTCTTCAGATTTTGTGTAAATTAGTTATATTTTTCATTGTTTTGCAAAATATTACTAAATTTTAAATATAAAAGTTAGCATATATGAAAGCAGACAGTATTTCATTCCAGTGTGGAGAAATATTATGTGAAAATGATGATTTAAAACCACTTTTAGCAAGAATTACATTTTTTTAAAATCGCTACATTTGCGTTCCCGAGAATAATCTAAATTAGATTACCCCGAAAAATATTAAAGAAAAACAAAATATACTTATTATTGTTTAACTTTTATCTAAAAATGATATTTAATTTTTAAAATGATATTTAAACTGAAAATTATACTTAAATCAAATACATAACAATGAAAAAAGTTTAATGATAAAAGTTAAATGAAAAAAGTTTAATGACGCGATAAATAAAAGCATTTTTGATATTATTGTATATTCAGTGAATAATATTGGTGTTATAAGGAATATAATTTTTAGCTGTTTAAAGATCCGGCAATTTTACTCCGATAATATTTCGTTACAGAGAGTGGAGTTGAAGTTTTCTCAGCTATTAAAAGCTCATGACTTATGACGTATTGTGTGTTACATTTGCAAAAGAGTTACTAGAATCTAACATTTTCGACACTGATGAAAAAGTAATAAACTAAATATTTATTCATAGGAATTAATAATGATGTTCTAAAATATGCTTAACTGATCATTTTACATAAAATTCCATTGTAGAATTTAGAATTTATGCATGCTCTCCGTTTACTTATTTTATCAAAAGCAGGGAAACAAACTAAAACAAACTATGTTTTTTTAAAATATTCCATACAAACTTTTGTTCGGATCCTGGAATTTTTGGTATTTAACTGGAATTTTTGGTAAATCAACAAATATAAGTTATCAGAGAAATGGCAGCTGATTCAAAACTTAATACTTTTCCTTAGACCAGTGTTTCCCATACATATGACTTTTGTGTACCCTTTCTAAATTTTTCGTAGCGCTGTGTACCACAAATATAAAATGAATGTATTTTATACTATAAAAATTTCCACAAAAGTTAAAAATCACAACTGGCTGTTGACACCACTAATTATGAACTGTTAACTCTGCAAAAAATAGCCAATAGAAAAATACGTAATCGTAAATTTTCACTTCTAGCTTTGTTTTTAAATAAAAATTTTTTGAAATTTTCGTTTTTTGCAAGATATTTCGCATAAGAGCGAGTACCCCCGTTAAACTGTTCCCGTACCCCTAGGGGTACGCGCACCACACTTTGGGAAACACTGCCTTAGACTGACAAGATTTTTAAAAAAATCATCGTTCGTTCTCTATCTCTGGAAGTTAATTAACACTAGAAAACGCGAGTGTCTCAAAGTAACCTCACCTGTAACAGAATAGCCATATTTTAGAATAGTTTATTACTGCATTTTAAAAAATTATATAATACTCACAAGAATCCATTATTTCTGACATGTCATCTAAAAATAAATTGTTATTAATAATATAAATTGTTGTTAATAAGATAATTAATTTGAAAACATAACACATATCAATCAGTGATACAAATTAACAACATCGTAAATTTCGAAATATTTAAATTTTCATTATATGGGAGAGAAAAAGTTAAAATTATCATAAAAATGGTAAGTTATCGCGTTTTTAATGTTCTTATCAATTTTCTTGCTCGTGGTGAATTAATTTTAGCAGGTATTATTTTTTGTATTAAAATATCGTATTCCGTTAAAACTGAATTACAATTTTTTTTTCATGACCTCATAGTATTTTTGACAACGTTCAAATTTATCTGGGAAAAAAATCGCATTTCTAATTAATTTTTCTGGAACTATTTAAACGATATTGATGAAATTATATGTTGGTTATTAATTAATCTTATGTAATCACGTTTGCTTAATGAAGCCAACACAGAAAATAAATATTTGTCACCAGTTTAAATGGTTTGTTCCATTAGCTGACATTACTAAGGCCCTAATTGACCACTGTAGTTCAAGCTGTAGATTCATCTTCGGCTGTGATGCAAATGATCACCACACAGTGTGGGGTAGCAGCGATTGTAACCAGCGGGGTGATGTACTCATGGAACATATCTTACATTTTAATTTGTATGTCCTTAATGAAGGCAATGAACCTACCTTTGTTACTTGTAACAGAAGGGAAGTCATTGACCTTACTTTATGTAACTCTAGTTCAGTAGATTACGTTACTGATTGGAAGGTATCTGGGGCAGTTACTGCTTCAGATCACCAACTAATTACTTTTTCTATTAAAGGCCTCTCAGGTCTGAAGGTCGTAAGGAGGAACCCCAGAACAGCTGATTGAGGTTCCTTTAGAGCAGCTATGGAGAGGAAGATAGGGAGCTTCTCTGGTAAGTACAATAATGTTAATGAAGTGGAGAGTGGACAGTTGACCACGTGCAACAGATCATACTCGATTCATATCATATTTCTTGTCAGGTTACGTCTACTAGCTCCCCAAGACGAGTTCCTTGGTGGTCTTCTGAGCATAGTAAATTACGTAAGAAATGTAGGAAGTTATTTAACAGAGCAAAGAAATCTGGAGAATGGCAGTCCTACAGAAACGCTCTAACTGCTTTTAACAAGGCGATCAGAGCATCTAAACGTCGCTCATGGCAGATTTTCTGCGATGGTATTAACACTACTTCTTCCACCGCAAAGATTGCAAAAATTCTTACTAAAGACTTCAATTGCAGTTTAAATGCCATCCGTCTTACAAACGGAAGATACAGTGAATCAGGGGAAGAGGCTGTTGGAGAACTATTTGAAGCACACTTCCCTGGATCTAATCCTGTGGAGAATGAAAATCTACATATTATTACCACAATTACTTGTAGTAGGAATGACTGGGAGGCCGTCAAGACGGTGATCTCCTATGAGAAGGTTGTATGGACCTTAAAGTCGTTTAAGCCTACAAGTCATCAGGCATGTATGCCATCATACCAATGATGCTTATCCAGGGGGTGAATATACTGGCCTCTATTCTATGTAGGATTTTTCGATCCTGTATAGCATTTGGGTATATACCTCTCTCTTGGAGGAATACCAGGGTGATTTTTCATGCCAAAGCCAGCTAAGGAGAATTACTTTGAGGCTAAATCATTCAAACCAATCTTCCTCACTTCCTGTCTGTTGAAAGCGATCGAAAAGCTAATTGACAGATACTTCAGAGACACTGTGCTCATAGAAAGGCCACTGTCCTCCACACAGCATGCCTATCAACTAGGCAAGTCTACAGACACTGCTCTGTATGAGCTCTCCTACCTGTTTGAGAAATCTATCACAGATAAGGAGATGGCTCTTGCGGTATTCATTGATATCGAAGGTGCGTTTGATAAAGTCCCTCTTGAGACTATCATCAATGTACTTAGGAACAGAGGCATAAACTCAATAATTACCAGGTGGATAGCGAATTTGTTATCCTCTAGGTATGTTTGTTCCTCTCTATTGTGTACAAGCATGAAAGTGCACGCAACCGCAGGATGCCTCCAGGAATGGGTTCTGTCCCTTATCCTATGGTGTGTGGTAATGGACTCCATGTTAGTTCGGTTAACTGCTATTGGCATTCCATGTATCGGGTACGCTGATGACGGTGTTATTGTTGTCAGAGGCAAACATGGAAAACAGTCTCTGATATGAATAATGCACTTCTAGAAGTAGCTAGATGGTGCTCTGAATCAGGCTTATCTGTCAGTCCATCCAAGATAAGCCTTCAAACGAAAAAGGCAACTTGATCTAGGTAATGTATACTATCTGGACCATACATTGGAACTCACGGAGAAAGTCAAGTTTCTTGGGGTTTATTTTGACTCCAAACTAAATTGGGGTCATCAACTTGAATACTCTACCAACAGGGCCAGAAAGATTTTCTGGTCTTGAGAAATGCTATTGGTAGAACCTGGGGACTGTCCCCCAAAATAGTTTACTGGATATACTCAATGATTATTAGTCCTATCATCACTTATGGCGCAATCATCTGGTGGTCAAGGACTAGATTGAGCTCCGCAAGGTTTAATCTTAACAGACTACAAAGAATGATCTGTGTAGCCCTGTCAGGCTGTTTCAGGACCACTCCTACAGCTGCTCTAGAGAGCTTACTTGGGCTTCTACGCATTGAAGTTGAAGCTCAATCAGGCGTAAAGCGTCTTATGTACCTTGGCCTATGGAAAGAGTATTCCAAGCCCTTGTCATGGGGACATCTTGTTTCACAAGTGGTGGATTTACAATCTTTTATTATGCCTAGTGATTGTATGTCACTAAGATACGCTTTTCACAAGCCCTTCAAGATCCATTTTCCTACTAGAGATTAATGGTTTAATTCTCCTCGGTGGCTTAAAAGCAAATGCAAATATGGTACACTGATGGTTCAAAGATTGGTGCCAAATCAGGAGCAGGAATTTATTGCTCCAATGACGGTACCAAACTTCAATTTCCCCTGGGAAACAATGCTACGGTTTTTCAGGCTGAGGTCTATGCCATTATCTTGTACTGCAAGTTATGCTTAGACAAGAGATATCAAAATACGACCATCTGCATCTGTTCTGACAGTCAGGCTGCTCTCCTATCACTGTCAAGGTGTAAATTCACCTCTTTGTTAGTGTGGGAATACTTCTTGGCCCTCTGTGACCTGTCCGCTCATAACAAGGTATCCCTGCATTGGGAGCTGGACATATGGGTATTGGCGGAAATGAGTTAGCTGAAGAAGCAGCAAGGGCTGGCTCTATCGCAATTTTCTGGGGCCCTGAACCTGCGCTGGGAATTTCTCCCTCCTCATTTAGGGCAACCATTTTCAAGCTATACGGCAAGATTGCCCATGAGCAATGGCGCGCTGCTGGCGGTCAGAGACAAGCTAAGGAGCTGAATCGAGATTGTCCTAGTGTACGTCAAAAGGAGCTCTTAAAGCTTAATAGAAATAGTATAAGGAAGATCATAGGTCTTCTTACTGGTCACTGTACCCTCAGGAGACACCTACACATTATGGGAATAGAATCCAATTCTCTTTGTCGGGGTTGTCATATAGAAGAAGAGACATCACGACACATGCTTTGTGATTGTGATGTCTATTCTGCTCAAATATTTGAGCATTTAGGGCAGTATTGCGTCAATGCCTGGGAGCTGCAAGATGTTCCTGTAAGGTGCTTGCTGAATTTTATTTCAGCTATAGAGCTTTCTTGCTAATCAGGACTAGCGTTTGGGTACAATAGACCTCTGGTCGATGTGCCCTGCTCGTCAGAGCTGCCCAACCTCTAAGTCTAAGTCTAATATGGTTTGTTGCCTTTAATTTTGATACCATATTTTCCAGATAGCAATAAGGTATGCGAAAATCGGTATCGACTTAAAAGAAAGTTATTTTATTGTTAAAAGTTGCTAAGCCTTTTTGCGTCTTATTTCGCAAACTAACGGTTACAAAGACTAGCCAAAAAAGAAAAGAGGTTAAAGAGTTACCCTCGGGAATATGTTTATTGGCTAAAAACACATTTATAACCATCGCTAAGTAACAAGAAGCTTTGCTCTGCTTGATGTTTGGTTTCTTATGCATGATCCTTTATCGTTGTTCAAATTCAATTCATTAAATTATTCACAAACTATTGATGAACTGCGGTGTGATAGAAGTTCAACTGAAAGCTCTGGGTGGGTAGGAGGTTGAATGGACCCATTGCCATGGAAATTATCTGAGTGTATATATA
>NC_092210.1:11421630-11424880 GCF_043381705.1 Parasteatoda tepidariorum
ATCAAACTTGGTAAATGTCTATAAGAGGTTATGAGATTTTAGTTCCCGCGAAAAAAAAATAGTTCACATATTCCCCACCAGAGGTGAATGGCGCTGTATGCAATAAAGTTAAATGAAATAACAGAGGAAACATCAGTTTCAAACACTTTTATTCTTACTACAAAGCATGCTCAATGTGGCATCCGCCATTTTCTGAAAGCAAATTAAATCGCAATATTGCATTCTCAACAGCACTTCTTAGCATTTCTGGAGAAATGCTACGGACATGTCTGTGTATCGCATTCTTCAATTCCACTAAATTGGTTATGTTATCACCATAAACAATGGCTTCGAGATAACCCCACAACCAGAAATCACAGAGGTTGAGGTCTGGTGATTGGGGTGACCAAGAAATAGGAAAGTTTCGGGCTACAATACGATCATTCGTGAAATGTTGCTGCAGTAACTGTTTGACACACCTACCAATGTGAGGTGGGGCCCGTCCTGCATAAAGATCGTGGTGGCTAAAATGCCCCGTTGCTGAAGTTCAGGTATCACGAATCATCTGAGCATCGATTCTAAGCTAGCAGCAGTCACAGTGCATGTTACGGGCCCAGCTGCCGATGGCTCTTCAAAGAAAAAAGGTCCAATTATGAAATTTGCTGTCATACCGCACCAAACGGTGACTTTAGGCGAATGCAATGGAACTTCGTGGATAACATGAGGGATTTTTTTGGCCCAAATCCTGCAGTTATGGGTGTTGACATCCCCATAATGTGCCTCATCTGTCCACATAATGTTCCATGGCCAATTGATGTCCACCTCCATCCGTGCCAGAAAACTCAAAGCAAATGTTTCTCTTAAAGCAGGATCTCTAGGTTGAAGTTGTTGAACAAGTTTGATTTTGTGAGGGTAGTACTGTAACACTTTCCGAACGATTTTGTACACTGTACTCAATGGTAAGTCGAAGCGATGTGCAACAGCACTTACGCTGCACGTCCCCTGTCTGGTGTCCATTGCTGCTTCCTCTACTACTAATGCAATAGCCTCATTGGTTTCCACAGACACAGATTTTCGTCCCCGCCCAGGTGCAACAGATAACAAACCCGTGGCTTGAAATTTTGCCATCATTTTCCGTAAACCTTGCGGTGTCATTGGACCTCGGCGTTTTCCTCTTACAGTACGGAACTTTTGTAAAGCCCTCCGTTCATTGCTGTCGCATTCATAGTAACATTTCACGAGCAAAGCACGGTCTTGCATAGTAACAGGCACTGTCGACTCAGAACACTGACAGCTCAGACAAGGCGCCTCACTTTTATAACTGCAAAGTCACATGACGTGTAAAACAAATTTGCATACTTCACATTTGTTTAACACTATTGCATACAGCGCCATTCTCCACTGGTAGTAATTTTTTTTTTCTTTTGCGGGAACTAAAATCCTATGACCTCTTAAAGACATTTACCAAGTTTGATGACATTTGGTCGGGTAGTTTTATTTTTATAGCCATTTCAAAGTGGAACTTTAATCATAAAGACCCTGTATGTACATATATATAGTTTATGATGTTACTTAAAATAGAAGACAGGCATATTGATTAGCTGAAACATGATCACCAGCCCATATTCTTTATAGATCTCGTTTAGATGACGTAGAGACGATTTGATTGTGTTGGAATGGTATTTAACTGTTGCTGGAGAAGTAAGAGAAATCAATTTTCTTCTGCAAATGATGGTAAGGTCACAGAATTAAGTTAATATAAAAGAGGGCATATCGTAATGTTTTTGGAAGTTTACACGAAGAAAGATGTCTGAGACTGTCCAGTTTTCTAAAATAAAAGATCAGATCACGGCTATGTTGTCAGTCCAGTTTTGCTTCTTTCCGATAGATAACTCTTTTCTACGTGAGCTAATTTCCATGGCAATGAGTTCATCCATCCTTCCATCTATCCACCTAGAGCTTTCAGTTGAACTTCCATCACACCACCGTTCATCAAATTGCGAATAATGAAGTGAATTCGAACAAATATAAAGGATTATGCATAAGAAACCAAACGTCTAAAAGAGCAAAGCTTCTTGTATATTTTTAGCCTATAAACATATTCCCATGGGCTATTTTTTTTTTTTTTGCCGAATCTTTGTAACCGTTAATTTGCGAAATAAGACCCAAAAAGTTTTAACTACTTTTAACAATGAAATAACTTTCCTTTCAATCGATACCAATTTTCGCATACGTTGTTGCTATCTGGAAAATATTGCATCAAAATTAATGGCAATAAACCATTTTAAACGGTAACAAATATTTATTTTCCGTGTTGGGTTCATTAAGCAAATGTGATTACATAAGATTTATTAATAACCATAATATGAACTTCATCAATATCGTTTAAATAGTTCCAGAAAAAATAACAAGAAATGCAATTTTTTTCCCAGAAAAATTTGAACGTTGTCAAAAATACTCTAAGGTCATGAAAAAAAAATGTTTTGTAATTTAGATTTAACGGAATACAATATTTTGATACTAAAAATAATGCATTTTAAAATTAATCCACCACGAGCAAGAAGATTGATAAGAACATTAAAAACGCAATAACTTACCATTTTTATGATAATTTTAACTTTTTCCCTGCCAGATAATGAATCTGAATATTTCGAAATTTACGATGTTCTTACGTTGTATCACTGATAGATATGTGTTATGTTTTCATATTAATTATCTTATTAACAACAATTTATCTTATTAATAACAATTTATTTTTAGATGACATGTCAGAAATAATGGATTCTAGTGAGTAATATATAAATTTTTAAAATGCAGTAATAAACTATTCTAATGGCTATTTTGTTACAGGAGAGGTTACTTTGAGACACTCGCGTTTTCTAGTGTTAATTAACTAAAATTGTCAGTCTAAGGGAAAGTATTAGGTTTTGAATCAGCTGCCATTTCTGTGATAACTTATATTTGTTGATTTACCAAAAATTCTAGTTTATGGTGGGTTTTTTTCTATCTGCTACGTACCTTAAATCTTATCTTAAGATCACATTAACGATAGTATAATCCATTATATTTCTTATATGGGTCATTCTCACGAAAACTGTCATTTTTCAGTTCATAAAATCCCAAAAAAGTAAAGGGAATAAAAAGCTCTGAAACTTTTTATATTAATAGAAATATGTAATGGCATTATAAAGAAAGTATATATCCTATAAATTATACTTAATATTTAAATTAATTAATTTTTTAAATAATTAATTTATAATTAATTAATTTA
>NC_092210.1:11425745-11449989 GCF_043381705.1 Parasteatoda tepidariorum
ACGTACATATGTATATTGAAGGACACTTTCCCTGAATTTTTTTTTCGTAAGCTGTAAAACAAGCATAAAATATACTGGGGGCATGAAAATGACTGTTTTTGTGAGAATGACCCATATAATGAAAGCATTTTATTTCAAATTAAGAACTTTCTTAGCTTTTCGTCTATTTTGAATATTGCATTTGAGAGTGGAGAATTATTATGTTTTTTTTATAAGTGTTTATAAATAGTGATCTTTGTAATCATTATGGTGAACGCAAAGTGTTGTGATCAATGTTTGTTCTGACATAACTATGCAAATGGAGGAGAGAAAGATAAATGGATTATACTGAGCCAATAACGAAACGCACGAAAATTTATACATATAATGAATAACGTTTTATTAAGTTATTTCTTAGTGATTTTGCAACTTGATCCCTTAAAAAAGCTTGTATTAGATTTCGTGAAGGCCAGAAAAAGGGTAATTAGTATGCACCCAAGTTTCGCGCGTACAAATAAAGTCAAACTTTTTAAAAAAATTTACCACATCTATATGAAATTTCTAATAAATTTCGAGAATATATAAAAAAAAGGACTTATTCATAACTTTTATTTTGATTTTTTTGTTTCCGTATAAAAATTCATAAAGGGATATTAGTAAATTTTATATGAATTTTTAAACTTTTGTATCTATTTCGTTATTAAGGTTTACTTTTTGCTAGAATAAAATTTTAATTGATTTTTAGCGATAAATTAGGCTTCCCAAAATTTCTGGATTCAAGTTAGTGATTGCTTTACAAAGATACAATTTTTGTAAATATTTCTATACCAATTAGAATAACAATTTTAGCACCACATTCGAAGAATTTTGAAAATATACATTGCAAAATATTCAGAGCTTTACACGGCAATTAAACTCCAAAAAAGTATCTCAAAATGGAATATTGGAATACAAATGGAATGGAATAAAAATTTGCTAAGCAATTCTGTTGTATCACTCTCAGGGAATAACTCCGGCGGCGGTGAGTAAATTTTAATGCTTGTAAGGGATGTGGCGAGACGCGTAAACTTCTTTAACTCAAAAATATATTGCGACAAACATTTTAGAAATGAAACCTTTTATGTCAGGAATTTAAATTTGGAATATGAAGTTTATAATTAATTAATTATGAACATTTCCTTGTATTTGTGTGATCCCGTAGAAGGCGTCATGGGCCAAAATAAATAAATTTTAATGTTATAAAAGTTATATACCGAATGCTTCCATATGATAAAACTAAATTTATATCCTTTGAATTCTTTTCAAAAATAAAAAGACTAAAGTATACATATTAGGAGACAAAATTAATAATTTCGTTAAGGAAAATTTAAAACGGCTTCAAATTCTTATAAATCATTACGCCTATTAAAATGAGGCGTCAAAACCAGCTTGATAATTTGCCCATGCTGAAGGTCAGAGTTGTTTGGTATATTTACTTAGTTTCCTTTTTTACTGAGCGTCTTTCGGTTATCAAACATGTTAGGATTTTTCTTGACCCGCCTTCCACTGTAGTGATTCCTTTAGAAGTTGATACTATTTCCTTCTGAATTTTTTTCCACTTTTTTTCAGAGATAAGTGTTGTCTGTCTTTTGACTTTAGCACATCACCAAGCAAAAACTATTTATTCTTGTGGACAGCCAACCAAATTTCTAAGAATTGGAAAGTTCCCCTACTAATTAAAACTGGCTTTCAATGTATCATTCTGAAAAACCTATTTTATAGAGTAAAACCTACTCACCAATTTTTAAAAACTGATGGAGTTAAAAACTATTGACAGTGGCACGTTTTCGAAAGAACAAACGGAATATTTTCTTGAAAATGATTAGTTAACAAGACCACCAAGAATGAGAACAAAGTGTAAATGGATGATAACTGATAAAAAATATTTACTAAATAATAACAATAAAAGTAGCAATGTTCATACATTAGAATTTTTCAACCTCAAATTAGTGGAAACAATCAGCCTAAGCAAAAATCCTCGCTTTCTAAAAGTTTTTCTTCGGTCCTCCAATTTGATAGGATAGCTGCCCAAGAATGAATATTTCTTTGATTTCTGTTTTTTTCCAAATAGGAATGAGGTAGAACGAAAAAGAAGTGTGAAATGATGATAAATGATAAAAAAAGCTAAATAATTATAATAAAAGTAGCAATATTTATTCAATGTCGTTTCTAAATCAGTGGAAAGGTGCTACCCAAGCGAAAATCTTAGTTATCTAACAATTCTTTCCTGATCTACGTTTTCGGGATTGCGAGCCTAGTGTGTATATTTCTTAGACGTCCTTTTTATTTTTTTTAAATTAGAATGAGGAAGTATCAAAAAGAGGTGTGTTTAATGATAAATGATGAAAAAGTTTTTTAAACAATTATAATAGAAGTAGCAATATTTTTTTCTTGACAAGGATCCGAACAAAATTCAGCATGGATTATATGGCAGATTAAAAAAAATATAATTAGTTTCAATTTGTTTCCTTGCGTTTGATAAAACGGATGAGCTAAGATCTGACAAAAATTCTAAATTCTGCAATGGAATTTCATCTAAAATGATCAGTTAAGGATTGCTTAGAACATCAATATTAATTCCTATGAATAAATATTTAGTTTATTACCTTTTCATCAACGTCGAAAATGCTAGATTCTAGTAACTCTTTTGCAAATGGAGCGCACAATACGTCATAAGTCACAAGCTTTTAATATCTTGGAAAATCTTCACCTCCTTTCTCTGTAACGAAATATTATCGGCGAAAAATTATCAGATATTTAACTAGGTAAAAATTATGTGCCTCATCACACCAATATTATTCACTGAATATACAATAATATCTAAATTGCTTTTATTTATCGCGTCATTAAACTTTTTTCATTTATATTGCATTGTTATGTATTTGATTTAAGTATAATTTCTAGATTAAATATCATTTTAAAAATTAAGTATCATTTTTAGATAAAATTTAGACAATAATAATTATATTTTGCTTTTCCTTAATTTTTTTTTGGATTATCTAATTTAGAGTTATCTCGGGGACGCAAATGTAGCGATTTAAAAAAAAAATGTGTCAAATGTGGTGTAGGCTAAATGTGACATCAAATATGGTTTTTGATCATCACTTTCACATAATATTTCTTCACACTGGAATGAAATACTGTCTGCATTCATAAATGTAAACTTTTAAATTTTAAATTTTAGTTATATTTTACAAAACATTTTAAAATATAACTAATTTATACAAAATATGAAGAAATACAAAATATATGAAAATATTTATGTAAAATATAAAAAAACAATTTTTAATCATCTTAAAAAAATACAATTCATGACTTAATGTTAAAACTCATTTTATTTAATTATTAATTTTTTTTCTTTTTTTATTCAATAAAGTTCTAAGCTCTGGTGAGTATTTCTGAATATTTAAAAGATTTCGGCACTTTTATTTGCTTTTGCTCTGTGTTTGAGTTACAGCACAACACAGAATTTTAAACAATGACGTTATTCAACTAAAATATTTGTAATTATAATATTAGAAGTACAAAAGAATAAATAGACCATTAGTGCAGCTTTAATTCCTCGTTATCAACTAAATCAACGAGTCAGAAAAATGTTTTGTTATTTCCTCTAAATTGTTAGGATGAAAACACAATTTTGTGATTTACTATTGGGCAACTCTATAAAAAGTAAAGCAAAATGTTAAAATTTCAAATATATGACATATTTAATATCACTTTAAAGCTTAAAGTGTATATTTTAATGTTGAACAAGTTAATTTTCAATTAGCATTTAATTAATGTCTCTATTTTAAACGGGAAACTTATGTTTCAATTTTTTTCAAGGAATTTGTAAAATTGACTCTATAATTAAACACAACCTTTAAATATTTACTAAAACAATTTCATAATTTAAATTATTTCAATTATTCCTAGAAACACAATACCTTAGTTATGCCGAAAAAAAAAGCTTTTTAAATTCTTCCCAGGTCCGGGTTATTACTATCACCACAGGTCCTCCTATCTTAATTTTGGAAATGTATTGCACGCATGCATAATCATTGTTCTTCTGATTATTCTCAAGAATGATTTAAGAGCTGTCACTGGCTTTTAATGTGGTGTTCACATCGGACCAATAGTTATAACACACACATGCGTTCGTGCGTTGCTGCAATGATAGTCAAAAAATGCAATCAGAGTAAAAAAATGCTTTTACAATCGGATGAAACAGATTACTGATTTATTTGACTTGCTGCAATTTCAATTTATTTATTGTTAATATTTCATTTTTAATTTTTTACTTGTTAATTCATTTTCGTAGTTTGCGGCTTTCTGCGTGAGTAATTTTTAATGTTTCGAAATGATTTCATAAACTAAACATTTGCAAAATGAAAATTTTTACACCAAGGAAAACGTGTGAGAATTATTTTATTTATAATCACACGTAAAAATAATTTTAAAAAAATGGAGAGCTTAGGGGAGAGTGGGTTCAATTGTAAAATTTTTTTACTTAACTATTTTTAACTAACGAAAAATCCTATATATTATTAGTATTAATTGACAGACGAGCAAAGTAGACTATCCTCTACTAGAAAAAAAAATAAATTCCTTTTTTTAAATGTTATTATATTAGTTATTAACAAATTTTGACAGTCGTGCACTTGTTACAATTGTCCCCACTTACGGGGTCAATTGTAACAGTTCATAAATTCAACTAAAACATAGTTAATTATACATATTATCATAGTTGTGATATATTTTTTTCTTGATCAAAATAGTAGTAATATTTTAGGAGTAAAAATAATAATGAGCAGAGGAATAAAGGGTTAAACTTTTAACTTTAAGGGGTTAAAAATTTTAATTTATACTGTGAAAGGTGACAAATAAAATAATGCACATGCAACATAATATAAGTGATAAAGGAAGCTATTGGTGGTTCTTAAAGAGTTAAGTAATGGTTTGTAAACATAAGATAATTTATTTTCAGCTGTTACAATCGTCCCTTTACTTATTGTTACAATCGTCCCTAAGACGCCATTTCAGCTTCATTTGTTAAAAACAATGCTAGTTAATTAGCAAAACTAATTTTTTATTGAAGTGTTAATTAAGGTGTCCACTTACATATTCGGTTAATAATTTTTATTTGTTTAAACAAAATTACTTTGTTACAATATAATATTCTAATTCCTAAAAAAGTACTTACGTAGCGTGAAAATATCTTTTGTGATGTAACTCTTTCAGAAGTACATAAAAATGGTTACCAGCAGGGGTATAATACAATAAATACACCTGGTGCGCCACCTAGGACACAAATCTAGAACCCGACACTCGAAATTTTTGCTCTACTACAATCGTACCCTGTTACAATTGACCCCACTCTACTCTACGCTAGTTGGGGGAGATGAGGAGGAGTTCGCTAGGAGGGATTTCGCAATGGTCAGAACAGCAAAAAGAGATGCTGCCGACATGTGCGGTAGTGTTCCATCTATTTGAAGAATGAGGTTGTCAGCATTGTCCTGCTACTGTGGCATCAACGAAGACTTAACTGATCCAAAAAGGTGTGTCCCGTGACAATTTGCTTTTGATAAAAGAAGTGGCCGAAAGCGTTCTTTCTGGACATAATGCAGAACACTGATGCGGAATGTCTCGTCATCAGTGATAACTAAGAGGGATTGATCACTGTCGACGGATTTAATTCAGATACCTTAACACGTATTAAGAGGAAAATAGATTATCGGCTCTTTTCGTGTCAAGTGACTAAGGGGTTACGAATAGAATATCAGCAATTGTTTCGATCAAAACTTAAAATTATCCCATACAATTCTGTTGCAGATAGCATTTATTATCTTACATTTTTCAATTTACAATTGCAATGAATTCCAAATCTAAGTACGAAATTTATACTTAACTTCGCGCTATAGACGACGGTATCAAAATTTTTAGGAAAGCAGTTTTGTTTAAAAAATTTTTTAAATGAAACTTTTTATGTTATTACATTATTCGCGAGATTTATTTCACTTATCAGCGTTGCACTAAAATGAATTAAAGTGATTACATAGATCAATCCTTCGTCCTCTAATTGTTAAAGATTCCAAACATATCATTTATTCAATACATGTAAGTGATTAAAGTGATTACATAGATCTATCCTTCCTCAACCAAACGTTTTGATTTATGAAATTAAACAGATAAACTGAAAAATGAAAAAAAAAAATCGGAGGATTTTGACTTTTAAAATTCAGGTTGTTTGCTGCCTGGAAAATAAGGTGACAAAATTCAAGAGAGCTAAAGCTTTCGAATAGTACTGCATATAAATATCTAATATATATAATTCTCTTACGTGGCTCCCAAATTTTGGCTGCATTTCTTTTCCGCCGGTGGCAGCGTTTGCTTTGTTTTGTTTACGTTGTTTACCTTACACGGCGACAAAAAAAGCCTCTATACAACTCCCCGAATGGCAACGCTAGAAAATCGACCAATGATTGTCGCTAGAAATGTCACATGCCAAATCGAACTGAGGTGGTTCAACATATAGCGTTTTTAAAAACGGAAACTGTAATAACCAGAGAGCATCAGATGCGGCAATCTCATACTATTAAGCTAGGCAGAAGTGAGTAGTCTTTGTCGATCTCGATTTTAGTATTTCGTCGAAAGCGCTTTTTTTTCCCGAATTCATAAATTACGAATTTATTTGACGATTTTTTTTATATCACGAATTATACTATAGCACATTTCTAATAGGTTTAACGAATTAAATGTCATTTATTTGAATTCAAATCAATTTTAATAACTCAAAAGTTGTTATTTTTTTTTAAAAAGAAAAGTTTTTATATGGATTTGAATGATTGTTTTGAATTCTTAGAATTTTGTGCATTTGCAATGTACCTAAGTTAGTAGCGAGCGAAGCGAGCTTGGTTTGCGAAGCAATCCATATAAGAATTCGTGGCAATTTTCGGGGGTTGGCAAACGTTACCGAGCAGGGGGCGCAGCCCACTAGTTTATATTATTTCTATTATATAAACAACACTCAATATTTTAAAGAATTCTGTCAAATAGTTCTCATATGGGGGCTCAGAGGATATTGAGCTCGCCTATGAATTAGGTGACCCGGGATCAAATCCCAATTAGGTGGTCGATACGAATTCTGCACGTTTTCGTGGAATTCTTCTCTCTGCAACGCAAGTGCGGGAAAGTTGGATCAAAAAGTTTTCCGCAAAGGCAAATTTCTCCCAATACTTAATCTAGGAGTGCCCTTGTCTTCTGGATTGGGTTACAAATTACAAGGCTACAAAGTTGAACATGGGTAGTTTGAAACTGAGAATTGAGTTTGATACTTATAAAATAAAATATAATAAAATAAAATAAAATAAAATAAAACAGTTCTCATAAACATAAACTTCAAATGCGAATTTTAAAAACTATTTACTCGAATTTTTTTAAATTTTGCTCTTCAAAAAATGCTTTGTCATAATGAAACAAATATATCGGAATTTGAATTTGAAAGATTACAATAATTTTAAGCTAAAAATCATAAATCTGAAATTTAAATGTTTCTCCCTTCCAAATAGCTTAATTTTTTCTATGAAGATTTCGTTGTATCACTGATTAATGTGTATCATTGTTGTGATTTCAATACAAGTAAATAATACTTTTTTTAAATAATATTTTTTTAGGTGGAGTTGTATCAGACGGTGAGTAATTATTCGCTTTTGTATAAAATGATTGGATTAACTATGTGAAAGTATTTTTTAAGATCAAAACTAAATTCAAAACTCTAAACTGAACTTTATGCTGAAAACCATACTACAAAACAATGAAATTATAAATTTTTGAGAAATAAATATTTTGATTAACATTTTGGAAATGATACTTTTTATATTAGAGTTAACTTTTGATATTTATTTCACTTATCAAAGCTGAAATAAAATAAAGTACAGTGCATATAAATAACCATCTTCAATTTTTCAAGAGTCTAACCTTGGGCACAGTGTACCACAAAGAAAAACGAACCACTATGATTAACTTTTGATCTAATGATCGAATCTTCACGCTCTAGGGTTCAATTTTAATGGCTGGTGGGGTAACAACAAACATACTAATTACTTAGTGCATACGATATTTTATGTTACGAAATTAGACGAAAAATTTTGATTTCTCAGAATTAGTATACCTTTTTTCGATGGATTCGGTTCTCTGACCATCTAATTATAGGGAGTGACGACAATCTCAGAAATAAGAATCCATTATTTTGGTCGGCAGAGCTCTCCAAAGTTTGACAAAAAATTTTTATTTTACTTTTTGGGATTTTCGCCATGTTTTGAGGACTTTTTAAGGGAATTAAAAAATTATTGCCCTCAATTATAAACTTCGTTTGTTGGAAGATATTTCCATACAAAGAAACAATTTTAATAAATATTCATTATATTTTATTATTTTGCTTAATAATTGTTGAAAAATGTTGTATTGTAAATTGTGCAAATTTTTGAACCATTTTAGAGAAGATAATATTTCTTGGTAAAATACAAAATTTGATCAAAATCGGACCAATAGCTCCTGAGAAATAAAATTTTAAATATGACCGACTTTTTTAACATTTGATCTCCTAAGAACTATTATATTATTCAAAATTATATTCTTTAAAATGAGGGAAAAAATTAATACCTTACAATTTAAAATTGGTTTGATCATAATTAAATAAAATAATAAAAAATAGAAAAAAAATTACTAAAATTTATTTTTGTATGGGGTTACCTTTGGATAATTTTTTTCAATAAATGTGTGCAAAAATCTTTCATCGCTTAAAAAAAAATTTCGAGCTATAGTGAAGTACACAAAAAGTAAAATTTACATTAAAGGTTCCAAACTGGTATGCTGTCTTCACCAAACTATTATTGGGACAATATTTCCCAGACTGCGGCTACCCCCTTAATTTTGAGAATTAAAAATGCGAATCCGGGCATTTTGAGGTGTGCTTTTGTTACTTAAAATATTCTCTGCACTTATTAATTAGCATATTTGAGGTCACCTTTTTGAGTAATTAAGACTGAGACCTAGAGCGTGTAGGTCAAAATATCAAAAGTGGTCCAACGCAATCCATTTTTTGACGCACTGTAGTACATCATTTATTTACAATAGACAATATTTTAACTTAAACTCAGACACAGAGACAATGAGGACTTTCTCAGAAAACTGGGTGAAATAGTTAACGTGAAAGAAAAACTTAGAAATAAGACTTTTTGATTTTAATTTAATTTTATGTTTTAAAGAAACTTGAAAATAATGAATAAAAATATCGTTTTACAATTCAGATTTTAATGGAAGACAATATATTAAACAGAGAAATAAATAAATAAATAGTTTCATCTTTCATATGTGAATTTTGAATAAAACGGTATTTTTGAATAATTCGAAATAATTTTCGTACAACTTTGCTACTTAATTTCGATGCATTACTGATTATGATGTATTATTCTTCTGGTTTTAGCTTTTCTTATTAATAATATTTAAATTTTTTTAGGACGTGGATAACAAAAATGTTCGAGAACAGAGAATAATATTGCCACATATAAACAAACGAAATCCAGATGATAACACTGATTTACTGAACACGTCCGACATACATGGAACTTGATAACTGCTTTTCTACTTGAAACACATGAACTTATATACAATTAAATAATAAACAGAAAGTTAGGTAATAGAAGCTTCTAGAAACGTCTAGAAGACATTGATATAATTAATAAAATCTTAAACATCATTTATATATTTACATTTTCTTTCATCTTGAAGGACTGAACTAAGAACCTCTGTTTCACCAGGATGATGACTTTCACTGCTTGACCACTCGGACACACGTTACAACATCCTCTTTAGTCGCAACACTGTTCAATGTTTTACTTTATAGGGACAACATCCTCACTGATTCCCTTTGTGGGAAGTCAGGAGCGGGACCTGGCGACAGGAGATTGATATTCTATCTTACTCTGGTTTTAATTGTTGTTACAGATAAAATTTCGTTTTCAAAGGGTTCTAATTGTAATAATGGATCATAGTATGGTTTCATGCGCATCCCGTTCTCGGTATCCGTAGTTTTAGGCTTTGTGGAAAATGCAAAGTCTTCGACTTCATAGGTACCCTTTGACAATTCTCGTCTTATTCTGTAAGGTTCGATGCATTTTTTCAATCATTTTTCAGACAACAAAACTTTTCAAACATGTATGAAAATTCAAACAAGTGCTCCTGGTGTATAAGAGACCGGTCAGTGATTTGCATTGCGTCTTGTCTTGTGTAAAGAGTGTACGCAGATGAGCAGATTGTTTCGTTTCTTCTTCTTTACCAACAAGGTAGGGGACATTATTAGTCTTAAACCCAAGTTGATGAGGAAACATAGTGTTTAAAGTTGTTTCAGCTTCATAACCATGGAGTAGATAAAAATGGAACGTGAAACGAGAAACTATAATTTTTTTCCTCGTCTTTATCTTGTTCTTCCACGAGATTCGAGATGACTGTTACTAACTTGTCTGTATCATTTTCCTGTGATAATCATTTACTGGTGGTAATGGATATCACGATAGACAATCTGCATGTTTTTGTCTGCGTCAGATCTGCGGCCGGATTTATAAATATCGTAAATTTCCAGAATCAAATTATGATTAATAGGATTAACAATTTGAATCTCAAATTTCTACATTTTTATCCGCGCAGCGTCTTAAAATCGTAAAAGCAAAAATACAAGTATTTCAAATGTTCTTAAATACACATTTGGCAAGAATTGATTTACTGTAGGAATCGAAAATCATTTGTATACTCCGTATTTTGTGTGGATAAAATAGATCAAATTTTTAAACCCCTCTGAGTAATTTTTAATACCTTGTTGCTGATTATCAATTTATTTTAAATATTTTCTAGATACCAGATAAAAGTATTATATGATAACATAAATAAATATCTAATTATAGCTAGGTAGTGCTATGCTTCAATATACAAGAATACCTTATATTAGATGCTAATATAAATTTATATAGTTTAAAGAATTTATATAACCACTTGAGACACAGCGTCCTATATATTGGATATAGTACAATGGTACAATTTTATCACTTAAAAATTGTATTTTTAAAGAATTTTGTTGTTGTTCCAGTGGCTTTACGAATTCATTGTCTAATTTTTAATTGCAATGAAACATTATATTACAGGGAGCAAAATTAATTTTATATAAGTAATCTTAAAGACAACTTAGCGGACTAAAAATATCATATTATTTGAGTCTAGTGGATTTTGTTTCATGACATAAATAAGAAAAATTACGCTACTGAAAATATGCAAAAAATTTTTAATTTTTATTTAAAAAATTTTATTTTATTATTTAATTGAATTTATAAGTGCTTTACACGTTATAAATTTTTAAGTAAATATGGCATTTTCTGTCACATTTTGAAGTTCTCCTGTTTCAAAAGGTTCAGATTGATATATATATATATATATATNATATATATATATTATTTTCTGCAATGCCTTACATATGATCTTTTTTCGTATTTTATTTTAAATTTTTTCTTGTGTGGTTTTTATTTCATTAAATAATGTTTACAATTTTGTCTTATTTTTTCGGTGTTGCTCACTTAATTACAATGTTATATTTTACTATGAATACACATTTTCATTAAGTGGCAGACAGTTGTATGTATATTTAAAGTTGTGTAATAAGGATAATATTAATCTAGTAAAAATGTAAGTAAAAAAGTAAGTAAAAAAAGTGAGATAGAATTTTCGTCAAAATATAATGGCAAATTAATATATATAAATCTTATGGCGCTATATCAAAAATACAAGTTAAAATTGAATAATGTGTAATTTAATAATTTTATAGCAAAAAGAAGTTGAGAATTAGTTGAATGCAAAAAAGCTATAATTTACAAATTAAAATACAACTAGATTTTTATGAAAAAAATGCAAAATATGTAATAGCTAAACATAATAAAAATATAAATGCTATGCAGTTAATATTAATGTTTTATTCTATTGCATTTTAGCACTGATTATCCTGCAGATGACTCGTATTTACTCATTATTTTAGTTCTGAAATGATAATTGTTAAATAATAAAAAGTATTTGATAATAATCATTATAAATTAGAACATATTAATAAATCTAAATAAAATAATAGTAAGTAAATAGATAATGACAGTTGTACAAAAAGTTATTTAGGAGGAAACTTTTTATAAAGTACTTAAATTATGAAATAATTTAAGTACTTTATAAAAAACTTAAATTATAGCTAATAATTCTATTTATATATAAAACAAAAATTGCTAATATCATTTAAAGTCATAAGCCTGGCAATAAAATTTCTAAATAATAAAATAGTAGTTATTAATAATTATTCTAAATTGCAAAATTTTAATAAATCTAAAGAAAGTAATAATAAGTTAAGTATGTTGTTAAAAACTTATTTAACGGTGAACTCTTTAAAAAGTCCATAAACTAATTAAAGGATATAGCTAATAATTGTCATAAAATATAAAATGAAAAATGATGTAAATAATTTGTAAAAATAAAACTGGCATTAAAAGTTCTAAATAATAAAATGGTAGTCTGTATAATGAACAAACAATGCATAGTAAAACAAACAATAATAATTGTAAAGAAATTTATTAATAAAAACTCTCTAAGAGGTTATTAAACTCATTAAGCCATTAATTGCTATAAAATATGAAGCAAAGTGATGTTAATAATTTTGGAAAATAAAACTGGTAATAAAAGTACCAAATAAAAAAAAATAGTTGTCTGCATAACACAACAGAAAATGTATAGTAAAACAAATAATGACAATTATGAAAATAGTTATTTAACAGAGAACTCCTTAAAAAGTTATTAAACTTTTCCCCTTCTCTTGAGTACCAGAATACTTTTTCGATCATTTTCAGTTCTCCAGTTGCATTTCCCAATTGGCAACACTTTTCTCTAACGGTAAAAACTAAAGTATTTTTCCCCAATACTTTGAAACTTAAAAAAAGTATTACAAGATACCTCTCTATGACAAATTTTTCATTGACTGATTAGAGATAATGGTGTATTGCAATATTTTATAGATTAAACTTAAGGAAAAAGTGTAAACTGTATTGCATTATGTACATGTGTAAGCCAATTGTAACGAGAATCTGTTTGTAACTCTGATATGCAAGTATTTTTTACGTGTTTTAATTGCTGTGACAAAATATAATCTGGAAATAATAATTCCTAATTAGGTCAAAAGTGTACATTTTGTATAATCTTTTCAAAAAATCTTTCTCTTGTATGAAATTGTTCAGAGTTTTTCCTGCTTCTTACTCGTTGCAAACATTGCTTTTGTGAATATTTCTTTTGCTGCAGGTAATTCATGCTGGAAAGAATGATGGAAATTAGTAGGCTTGGAGTTACTTGCGGCAAGAGCCAGTTTTGACTATACTGTACTAGTATGTACTAGTATACTGTACTAGTATCTTTTTTTAGTATCTACAGAAAGGTAAACATAGAATTAGGTCAACAGGTTAACTGAAAATTAACACTCAGGGAATGACAACTGAAAAATATGAGATTTTTTTTTTTGCTCAAATCAAATAACCATTCAACAATCGTAATACTGCAACAATTGTAATTATGCAATATTGCAACATTTGTAAATAATTGTAATACACGCATTATCGTGCGTAACAATCGTTAGAGTCGGAAGGCATGAAACAGCGGTTGCAGAATAAACAACAAAAAATGGATTAATAGGGGGTATGGTTCCCGCTTACATATACAGGCCTTGCAGAGTGATTTCATACTTGAATAATTATCCTGTTGTCAATTTCAAACCTTCCGACTTCAACGAGCATTACACACGATCATTCTTGTGTACAGTGTTGAATGGTTATTTGTTTTTTATTGTATCAATGCAGGTACATATCAAATTTTATTAAAATCGGCTCAGTAGCTCTAGAGATAATCGACCAAGTCTGCAAATTCGCTTAATTTATTACACCAGTGTAGCTTACATAAACACCCGGTTTTACCACACAAGCATGATAAGATCGATGATTTGACTTTCTCAAGAAAAAAAAATCACTTATGAAAAAAGCAGCGCATTTATCATTTTCAATATTTTTAACTACTAAACAATGGAATCTTGATTAAATCTAACAGTTTTTGGATCGAACTGATTAGCTCGAACAGGCCCCACTTCCCCCATACTATATGTTCTCCTTCTTTTGTGATGGCTTCCACAATAAGTTGTTATCGCTATAAAACGAATTCGTCATTTTTCAATCAGCATGCTTCATAATCAATCTTGACAACTTTACAATTAATCAAACACTTATAATTGTATATTTATAATAGAATATTAATATTAGTATATTTATAATAGTATTTACTGAAAAGACTTTATAAAAGGTCAAAATTGAATAATATTAAAGCATATTTCGGATTTATATCAAGCCACTTTGATAAAAGCGATGTTTTACCAGTAAAATTTTGAACTTACCAAATTTCGGGTTTTTACCGTGATATATATAAAATTGAAAATTTTCACAAAACACTCTCAAATATTGATTGAAACTTTATTTTTTTAAAAAAAATGCATGAATGTTTCTTAAATCCTTTTCTGCACTGAATACTTTTTTTGTATGGACTTATCCTTTTTACATTTTCTAATTTTCTTATTAGAAATGAACTTTAAATGTTTATAAAGAATTCAGAAACAGAGGCATAGAAAAATTATTATTTTTTAAATGGTAAATAATGCGATTACCTAACCTTTAATATTAAAAAACGTGTATTTTGTGAATAGCTACGGCAGAAACGTTCGAAATAAAAATCTTTTTAGGAGAAAAGGTTTTACAGTCGAAGAATCGAATTTGCTGTAAAATTCACTACTTTGTATTAATTGTCCTGATACTTCCAGATCTTTATATTGTAATCGGAAAATCTTTAAATTTTACAGCAGATTGCTTTGCGTAATATAGTTGACAGAAAAAAATTTTTATTTTAAAAAGTTCAGGGTGGTGCTATTAGTAAATATTCATCTCTGACGTATAATAAACTGATAAATGCTTTCAACTACACTATACTATACTTCTTTCTTTCTTTTTTTAGATTTTAAACTTCCGCTCTTAACTTACTTTTTATTACTGTAAATAGATACGTTGCCGTCATACAAATGATTTAAAATTATATTTCTGTAATTTTAAATTAAATCTAAATAAGCTAGATTATAAACATAAATTTTTAAGTCAAAATTTCATAAATGCAAATTAATGAAAAATGATTTTTAATTATGAATGAATTTTTATTATGAATTGTTAAATTGTAAATCACAAGAAATAATATGTTAAAAGCTATATCAGATGAACATTGTTAAACATTTTGGCACGTAGCCAAACTATAGAAAAATGCGTTTCACAGTACATAAATCCTGAAGTGGGAGATATTTTTATATTACATTTTTTACTACTCATTTTCCATTCAATACCGTAGAAAGAAAAATAAGCAATATTCCATTTGAATAAGAAAGTCATTTACTTTTTTTTGAAGCAAATCGCCATAGCTTGTAAATTAGAGGAAATATTTTAAATAAAATAAAATGAGCAATTTCTTTCTAATCCACTCATAAAATATTCTCAAGACTTTCAGCAGCACTTTTTCGTAAGGGTTTCAAAAAATATAACAAAAAATACTGGATAACAGAGTTTCAAGCTCCACATAAATCTTACAAACGCACTTTATTGAAATGTTCAAAAATGCATCTTAATTGAAGATAGAAAAAGAGGAAAGATTTAGCTCCTTATGAATAATTACATTTTTCGCTTTATGAAAAATACCCTAGCAAATCATTAATAGTTTCTGTTTCTTCAATTCTTCGTAGTTTAGATGATACTCTTTGAAAATCGTAATTGCGTTCAAATAAGTAATTTGTGCCAATTTATTTTAAATCAATTATTTCATGATAAACTATTAATTTTAATATAAATTTCTTCCTTACGACTTAGTAAAGTCGTTTTTTTTAAAAGAAAAAAAATACTTACTTTATTCTTGGAAATTTCGTAGAAGGGACAAAAACATATTTTTTTTTCATATTAGATCCCATAAAATATTAGAAATTGTGAGGTAGATTGTTGAATCCTGCTAAATACTTTTGCTTTTAATGCTTTAATTTTTGAATAAAAGGAAGAAGTTCCATTGGTTCGAATACATGACGAACTCTTTTCCTACGTGAGAAAGAAACTGTAACTCCGTATCTAGTTTAGGAAGCGGTTGGTTTTGATAATGAACAAGATTGAAACAAATAATTAAGAAAAATTAATATCTAATTTGAGATCATTCAACAGTTGACTTTGTTTCATGTATTATCTATTGAAATTTAAAAATGAAAAAAGACAGTTCTCGGGTAGCAGCGAATTTTAAGGTACATTCTGTATATCCAAAATTCGTAAGCACTGCCACTGATTTCGGGATACAACTTTACGTTGCATTTGGTTCGTTGTGTAAAAATTATTAGTCTCAAAATTTTGAAATTGCAAACGTAGCAAAAAATGTATGGGGTGTAAATAATTAATAATTAATTTAAGAATAATTAATAATTAATTTAAGATCATTCAACAGTTAATGTTTTTTCATGTAATATCTATTGAAATTTAAAAATAAAAAAGCCAGTTTTCGGGTAGCAGCGAATTTTAAGGTATACATCCTCTATATTGAAAATTAGTAAGCACCGCCACTGATTTCGGGATACAACTTTACTTCACATTTGATTTGCTGCGTAAAAATTATTGGACTTAAAATTTTGAAATTGCAAACGTAGTAAAAAAACGCATAGGGTATAAATAGAATAAAGAAATAAATTTTCGATAATTAATTAGGTTATTCATTTCGATAATTAATTTCAATCATTAATTAGTTATTAACTATTAAACTCGTAGTAAAAATACCAAACTGGCCACTCAGCCCATCTCAACAGCGGAATTGAAATTTAATGTCTAATAGGGCAAATTATTTTTATGAACAAAACAAAATTTTGTTTTTTTTTGTAATTTCAATTGTTTTATCTTGGTCTAAATAATAATTATTTATTTATTGTTGTAGAATTTCAATTACCTTTCTCGAGATCTTCATCTTATGAAATCCCGCTGCAGTTGTTGTCGTAAATAACAAAAGAAAGACAGATTAGATGCTTGCCATATATACATCGCAATATTTATATTAACATTTCCTTAAAAAAAAGTTACAAATTTAATTTAAGAGTTCTAAGAAGAAAAAAGCCATTACCGGTACGAAATAAGTGGTTGGAAGAAACGTACTATATGTAGTGAAAATACAGTGGTTGCTACTTTTTTTCGTAGTTTGTAGTATAGTGTGCTACTTTTTTTAAAAAACTAATATAGTGAGTATTGCGATGCAAAAAAACAGTAGTTTGTAGCGATTCCGGGTGTTAGTTTAGAAACATTTAGCTTTAGCTTAGAAAAGAAACACGGTTTTAACGCAGCTAATTTGTCGGATTTGATGGGTACAAATCTCCGCAGATCCATCAATGGATGCAATGAAAATGACACTGTAGCTGGGATAAATTACGTATTTAAAATCACGTATTACTCATATTTAACCTGACCATTACAAAAAAGTAGACAGATTATCAGTTTTGTCACATTTTCGCTTAAACATTAATGTTATTTAAAGGAAGAAAACTTATTTTTGAAGTACTTAATTTCTTTGAGGGAAAAAAAGAGCATTGAACAATTAGAAATTGCAAGTATTTGATAATTTCGCATTTATTAAAGTAAAGATTCGCTGTCCTAAAAAGCATAAAAGGTTAAATGAAATAATCAGAAATTTTTTTTTTGAATAACAAACTGGCGAATGTAATCATGAATAAATATTTTTTAATTATTTTCTACTATTTACTGTAAGCCAATTTCTTATTCAGCACCATTTTGAACATAGGTGTAAATTAAGTCCTCTAACAAAGTTATTTTCCTTAAAGTAGGGAGGTAGCTACTAAATTCCAAAATAGTTTGTACTTACTATATTTAAAAAAG
The DNA here is from genome assembly GCF_043381705.1 of Parasteatoda tepidariorum. Lineage (NCBI taxonomy): Eukaryota > Metazoa > Arthropoda > Arachnida > Araneae > Theridiidae > Parasteatoda > Parasteatoda tepidariorum. The sequence continues at coordinate 11,443,796 of NC_092210.1, forward strand.
AAAGTAGTTGTAGTTAACTACTGTGATGTGATCATGGGATCATCACAATGTTTACTTTTTCTCAATACCTACTGGGCTGTCTCCTACAGGGGCGCCCTCTTTGTTGCCTTTGCCAGATCTCTAGGACTCGACTCCTAGCTCCTCTTCAGAGATTCTCGCAGCCACTAAGGAGGAGACGCTATCTTTTGGAGATAGACCAGTAGATCGCTTGAGAGCGGTTGATTCTTTTTTTAGCTGAATGCTAGATGTCTTTTCCCCGGTGTGCTCCAAGTTTGTAATAATTTATCGAAATTGTATTCCTTTTCAACTTCATAAATTTAGCAACTTGCAAATCATTTATCTCGTAAATTTTACTGTAGCAATCTCAGTTATGCTAATTACATAATTAAAATTTTTATACTCCCTGGAGCAAACAGGGAGGACTCATAATCCACGCGTTGAATTTTAAATTGGTGATACGATGTCATGAAGAAATTGTATGTATCATTCGTTCATAAAAGTCTGGAATTTATTTATTTGTCATTGTGGTTCTTAAAAGGATGTCTTCGCTATGCAGTATGTACGAGTGATCCTGTCTGCAGTTCAATGCAAATGTTCCAGTTCGCTGATCAGGATGGAGAGCCGGGTTTATTGTTTTTTACAACTTTATTGACTCATGCCATATGCCGATCATCATTCTTCTCTCTCCTCTTTGGACTCCTCATCGTGGCAACCCAGCCAACACACCAACTACATTTGTATCAAAGAAGTAGTTTGTAATAAAAATAATGTAGTTTTTCCGTCCACTGTACGAAATGAAAAAAATTACAGAATATAATTATTATGTATCGTTTAAGAACAAAGTTACTCCTCTTATGTTTTATCTTATCAAGTTACACATTTTGTATTCCAAAGTTTTCTATTTTCTATGTAGAGTTAATTATTTTACGAATGCAGGCCATTATTAATTTCAAGAAAATTCAAGTATTTTAAAAATGTGCTTACGTAAAATTATAATATTTATATATTTCATTGACAAAATGATCTTTAAAGAGAAAGTAATCATAGGTATTGGTGAGCTAAGCTAGCAGAGGGCTAAAACGTTATCCCTTTGACGCACATCGGACCCTTTTATATATTTTTTTCTGACGCTCTAATTCTAAGCAAAAATATATTTTAGTATTTTTTTAATTATAAAAATAGTCTAATAGTTAGCAATAAAAATCTGTTAGAGTATCGGAATTATATATAGACTAAAATATATGACCCAAAAAAAGTAGTTTGAAATGCTTTTTTCTCCATTCATATTCAAAGATTTATCGATACGTTGATTTTGTAAATTAAAAAAGATCCAGAAAAAGATACGGGTATTTTATGATATATTTCATAACTATAAATTATTAAAATGCTAAATAGAATAATTTTAACATATTTTAACTTTAATTAATATCACATTATGAAGAATGTGTTAATAAAAGTTCTGCATCAAAGATTGAGCAGTGCACCGAATATTCTAACTCAATCTAGTTTGATGAAAAATAATTAAGTAAATGATGGATCATTTTCTAAAGAAAATGTTCAACACTTATTGTCATTTTGATAGTTTCTATATTTTTTTCTAAATCATTGCTTTATTCCTCTTTCAACAGCTCATGTTCGACTAAACAAATTTCAATTTCAAAAGTTAAAATTTTCAAATTTTGAAAAATAACTTTAAAATTTAAAATTTATGTTTTAACCCATGTGTTGTTTAAATGGGTAACAGTGATGTATCTTATTCGAAAAAATAACAATATTTTTATCATGTTTACGTCATAGTGCATATGTTACATCATTGTCTCTTGTTATTGTGCAAATTATAGCGATATTGTGTTATTTCGAAATTTTAAACCTTTCATTTTTGCTTTTTTTAAAAAAATAGTTTTCTAATAAAAAGAAATTTTTACCTAAAAAGTCAAATTTGCAAAGGTTTCATTTTATTAATTTTTATTACTTTTGGTAAGCAATTAAATCTTCTTTTAGCAATAGATCTTCTTTTTGTTAAAAGCTAAACTAAATTCAATATGAAAAATTTAGTATACAATTTAGTCATAACTTAAAACTTTTAAAATGTAAATCATTTATTATACAAATAGTATTTGGAGTTATGGTAAAAATGTGAAGTGTTTTCGGATTCTAGTTTTTAAAAACATCTATACAGCACTCACTTTAGAAAATAGCAATAGAAACAACTATTTAGAAAAGTTCAATTTCTATCTGTCATTTAAAGAAAAGTGAATTATTTTTTCTAAGAGAAAAAATATTAGTTAAAATAATTCACAGATTCTTGTAAAAATGAAATGTATCAAATGGATATATTTTTGATTTTGAATGGCATTAAATAACAAAACAAGCAAAAGATATCTTTACAGAATTTATTTTTGAGAGACACTTTCTAAACTAAAAGCAAATCTAGAAAATATATATAAAAAAATCCCAAATTGTTTCGGGTATTGTGCTTCTTGGCTTATCTTTCAGAAAAAAATATGCATTTCTGAAAACTCTGAAAGACATATTTTGACGAATGGGATTAAATTCACCTGGCGGCAGGTGGCTCTTTGAACGTAAGATTATTGCAGTGTTTCCCAAAACACATTCTTTTTCATTTGAAGAAGTGAAGAAAAAAGCAATTTATAAACAAGCTTGCATATACAAAGCAAGAAAGAATTTTGACATTCTACAAAGAATTTTTTGAAGTTCTCTTAAGCATTCCAAATAAATTGTTTCTACTTTAGATTGAAACATGTTGAATCTTAAGTATATTAATAGCGAATAAATTCTTAAACAAAGAATTCGATTTGCAATTTTATTGAAAATATATTTTCTTTATTACATTGATTTCATTTCTTAAATTTATATTTATTAACATTTAAAAAAACTATTCTAAAAAATGAAGTTCAAAATTATTAATATAAAACAGGGTTTTCTGCTACATATTTGATTCTCCACAACTTTTCGCTAAAACTTAAGCAAATTACTACCCAAATTGCATTCGTTGCTTGAAAATATTGGTTATTATAGAAATGTAGTTTTTAATTAACAGCTTCGTCTCTTAACGAATTTTATAACTAATATACATGTTTTGACGAAAGGGATTAAGCTCCCCTGAAGGCAGGTGGCTCTTTAGAGATAAGATTAATACAGTATTTCGAATTTTTTTTTCATTTGCATGTACAAAGCAAGAAAACAAAGAATTCATCAAAGAATTTGTTCAGATTCTTCTAAGCATTCTAAATAAGTAGTTTCTGTTTTAGATTGAAAGAAATCAACCCTTAAATAAATTAATGACGAATAAATTCCTAAAGAAAAGTAAGTTAGTATTCTAGTAAAATAATTAGATTCGAAATTTTATTTAGAGGATATTTTTTGTATTATGAAAATTAACTTTGATTTCATTTCTTAAATTTATGTAACATCTAAAATTCCAGCTTAATAAAATTAAAAGAATTTTAAGACTAAACTTAAAAAGAATTATATCTTATCTGCAGACAAGCTTATCTTGTTTATGAGACTATTAAATAATATCCTTCACATACTTAACTTAGCTCTTCACGTATATCCTAAGTTTCATTGAATAGCGATGAAATCTTTATTTATAATATGAATCTAGACCGCGCAGTAAAATATCTTAATGAAGCCGAATTCCCATTAAAATCAAGAACTATATTGAGATATTAGTTCATCTCCATCTGGTCTTAAGATCTTACGGCGCCAGTTCTAACAAAGAAGTCTGGATTTTATAGATCACATGACACGAAGAATAATTATATGTTACACGTTAAAAAGGACACTTATCTTTTGGAATTAATACTGAAAATTTGCGTCCCGAAGCTCTGCTCCCCATGTACATAATTTATAAATAGATTTCCTTATTCTTTTCCTCAATAAAAGCCTTGAAAAATTAGTATGTTGCCATCCTTATAAAAAAGGATATTAAAATATGACTTCAAATATTATAAACCACAATAATATTAAAAAATAGAAGTCACAGTTAGAAAGTTATGCAGGAAATGTGAGAGAAGAGCACTGCAAAATTTATATCTATTTATATTTAGAAATTTCGTTCTGAAAAAGAAATCAAAGTTAATACAAAAACCCTATTTCCAAAATGATTAACGATTTGAAGACAGATTGAAGTGTGCTGTCTTGTTAAGGAAATTAGGGAATTCTTTCGAAAATATTTTCGAAATTATTTACAAAATATGTCAATAGATGGCATTGATTACCAGAAAAACTGTACATTAGTGTTTTCAATTATATGTCAGATTTATTCACAAATTTTTCCTCCGATTGAGTTTATTTTAAAAATGTTATTTTTAATTAGCAGTTTTGTTATCTATTCCCAAAACTACAGAACAATTGCTTAAAAATAAGAGCAAATGTAGGAAATAATCGTAAAATTATTGGAAAAAAGGTAAAGTTACGTTACGGAAAGCAAATCTCAATGACAAAAACTAGAATTTTTTCTGGCAATTTCAATCCATATATGGGGTGAACAAAAAGAAACGAAACAACGAATAAAAAAAACGAGTATTTTTTTACAATGTACAGAAAAACAAATAGAAGAAAGGCGTATTTTTTTTTAAAAACACATTTCCATTTTCGCCTGATTTTGATCCCCCCAGAAAAGATTTATTTTAGTCATATTTTTGGAATGCTGAGAAACAAAAATTTCAGTGCGACATTCTCCCTCATCAATATCCAATTATTAAAAACCCCGTGATGCGTATAAGCTTTAAAGCAGGATAAAAGCAAAGTTAAAAAATACTGAACAGTTGCATATATTAAATGGTTAACAAAAAAACATTTTTAAATTAACAAAATACCAGGTTGATGTCTTCTTTCCAAAAAGTACCTCCCTGTTTAATGATTCAAACAGTAAATGGAATATTCGAAAGTCAACAAATTGAATGTTTAGTTTCATTGCTTGCATACATTTTGGTTAAAATCGCAAAATCTGTTTTAATGGGATCAATAAAGTTAAATATGAAATAAACATGCTTGAACGAAGACGCAAAGTAGTTCATACATACTTTTACCTGTTTTATTATTCTTGTTTAAATTTTCCAGTTTTGCATTTATGTATGAAATAAGATTGAACTATTTTTGTGAAGCCTTTACTTTATGTTTTTCACAACACAAACGAGTGTTCTTTTTACACAACTTACAATTTGTCTGCTATCCAGCCTGGGTAATGAAGTGATTCACTCCCTCAAAACGTATGTTAGTATTTGGACCATGTGGTCCAAGTCCATTCAGCACAGTTTCTTGTGTTTTAGATTTTATTAAACACATGACTACATCTCGACGAAATGTTAATTGTGACATCCGTCCATTCACCTCGGGATGAATCCTCCATGCTGCTATCACAACATTTTTGCGAATTTTTTAGGTTTTACCTGCTTATTTTGAATTGTGGACAAATAATCTTCATCACTCGAAGAATACTTTTCGGGGAAAGATCTCGTCCTCTTTTTCGCAGATGATTTTTCCCTGAAACATTCCGTGTTTTATGACGTTTTTTTATTCAGCTCAACTTCTCCGCAGACGTCTACTGGCAAAACTTTATCTACATCATTTTCTCGAAAATCTTCTTCGTCAGTTACCTAACTTGGATCTTGGTGGTAAGAACGTTATACTACATTCATCACCTGAGAATTCATCAAAATCTAATGTTTTAATATTATCCTATGCCTGCTGTACAGTTGAAAACTTACGTGGCATTCTTAAAAAGTTCCTTAATAAAAAGAGCCACACTCACCGAACGATCAGATCAAAATACTGAAAAAAAATTTTTATCCTACATTTTGAAACATTCTATGTATGGAATATGGAAGGGGTCACAATGAGGGTTCCTTGGGGTATTCATCCACTTTTCCTTCGAGGTTAATATCTTCCTTACCTGTACTATGCTTGATTCTTTATCGCTTTACGAGATCATCGCCAACAAAACCGATTATTTTTATTTTCTGAAATGCCGGATGCTATTTAGGCAAAGTATGAAATAATCGTCCTGATGAGGTTATTATGTAAATGATGTGCATGTTACTGTGAATGACCGAAATCGGTGGTTGTTGACTTTCACCGGTGAATGTTGACAATCAAATAGTCACGTTGGTGAAAGTCCGAAATATTTATTACATCCGATTTGATATTAATTTATTCGTGGATATAAT